>NW_010246038.1:0-31772 GCF_000690775.1 Eurypyga helias
CCCGAGCGGACGCCGTGGCGCGGGGCGGGCGAGTCACAGCTCGGGCCGTGCGGGGCCGTGGGGGCGGTTGGGCTCAGTTGGAGAACTTTGCAAAGCCCGGAGCTCTTGCCTCGGGCTTGGCCTTCCGCCTGCTTGGTAAGGCGTCTGCCGGAGAAACTTCATCAACTTACAAAAGGAGCTCTTGGGCAAATTAGCGGGGGGGTCCTGTTTTTGTTTGGTGTTTTTTGGGAGGGGAGGCTTCTCATGGCACGCGAGCACTGTCTTACAACGGGCATTCATTTGCATGAATCCTAAAAACTCAGTGAATTTTGGGCAAGACCGGACTCGCCAGGTGAGGAGCAGAAGTAGCAGAAGCGTGGTGTTCACTGCTTGCTGTCCGATGAGAGGCTGGAAGCTCTGTCGTCTCACCTCGATGGCGTAAAGCAGCCCCGGTAGGCCTTTTCTAGGTACTGGGCAAGGGCCATCCTCGTTACCTGCAGAGGTCAGAGCCTGGAGGTGACAGAGACAGAGAGCTGGGATTCTCTGCCCTAAACTATTTGGAAGTGCGTGTCAAAGCAGCATGCCTGCGTGCAAAGCAAAACCTGTTTGCAGCAGCTCAGGGCCAGTATTCTGTGTCTCCCCAGCCAGGCAATAACCACGCTCTGCTCACTGCCTTCTCCCATCCACAAGCATGGCTCTGATAGTTCTGTCAAGCCACTGCAGATCTTGAACTATCTATATTATTCTATCAGAAAGAGGATGGTTGCCCACACGGGCATACACACATTGTCTTCCACGTGCTGCATGAACAACCATACTTGGTTCTCATAAAAAGCGACGAGGTAGGTATGAATAATGATGGGAATCACTGTTAAAGGCCAAGAAATGAGTAATAAATGAAAGTGAATTGAGAGCAGGGACTCCCCGTGCTTTATGCTCTTGTGTTCACCTTAAACGATGGAGTCAGATATGACTAGTTTATGTCCCATTCAGAAATGTAAAAATGATCCCCTTGTCCTTTCATTCTCCTGTGTGCTGTGGCTGCAGCATCCAGGAGGTAAGGAGTAAGTGCTTCATGTGTGGAGGGGAGGATAGCAGAGTCTGGATTATACCTTCTACTCCTTTGGTCCTCTGGCATTCTCACAGCTTCATTTAAAGAGAACAGTAATAATTCCTTTAATCTGCAGTTGCTGCAGCCCTTCGACCTCGTGGCAGTGTTGCTTGCACAATGTCCATGCTCAGCTATGCATTAGAGGCATAACTTCACAGTAAATTTACTTTTGTTGCCTCATTAGGCATCTGACATGCAGCACTGGGGTAGGGACTAGGTGCTCTGTAATGATTCAGCTGCCAGAAAGAGACGTCTAGTGTCGACCCTTGTGAGCAAAGGTCTGAACTTAAATTCCTGCCCCGGAAAGTGTATCAACTGCTCCTGCTCAAGTTCAGAAGTAACTGCTGACACTGTAGAGTCCAATAATTTATGAATCCACTATAAATCAAGGAGCAAGTTCCTTGAAAGACCACTTTGAAATCTCGTTGAGATTATTTTGGAGAATAAATTAAGCAGCATTTAGGCTGGCAGTGGAAATTATTTAATTAATTGAGATTGCTTGCAGGAGGGAAATTCTACCTGTATTTTCAAAATGCTTTCAATCCTGATTGGTTTCATGGCCTTCCTAGTTCTGGGCTTTGATGATTGGACTCCATCCTCAGCCATAGCTCTGGGCCTCCTGGGTGTGAATCAGGGCTCCTCACCTCCAGGACTGGTTTGGCCCACACCAGCAGTGCTTGGCCATAGCGCGGGGTGAAAATGTTGGTAGCTTGTGCTCTGCTTTGCCTTTTTCATTCATGTTGAGCAGCCCTTGGTGAGTCACCCTGAGGTTATTGACAGTATTTGTTGAGTTCTCAGTAGCTTGATAGTCATCTGCCATAGTGTGGCCAGCAGGTTGAGGGAGAGGATTCTCCCTCTCTGCTCTGCTCTCGTGAGACCCCACCTGAAGTGCTGCATCCAGCTCTGGAACCCTCAACATCAGAAGGATATCGATCAGTGGGAGCCAGTCCAGAGGAGGCCACGAAGATGCTCAGAGGGCTGCAGCCCCTCTGCTATGGGGACAGGGTGGGAGAGTTGGATTTGTTCAGCCTGGAGAAGAGAAGGCTCCGGGGAGACCTTATAGCACCTTCCAGTACCTGAAGGGGCTACAAGGAAGCTGGGGGGGACTTTTTACAAGGGCCTGTAGTGACAGGACAAGGGGTAACGGGTTTAAATTGAAAGTGGGGAGGTTTAGATTGGATATCAGGAAGAAGTTCTTCATGGTGAGGGTGGGGATAGCTGTAAAAGTTGAGCATAATATTGAACATGGCTTCTTCATATTGCAGAATTGCTCACAGATAAACCACCATTTCAGTTTTTTTCTTGCCAAGCTATTTTTGTAGCCCTAAATACTGTTTCTTTCAGTACATGCTAACAAAAGAATGGCTTTCCTCCATAAAAGACTACAAACTGGTACAGCAGATGCTATTTGTGTCAACATCAGCTGATTTTCTTCTCCATTACCCTTTTTGCTGGATCTTCGCTTATCTAGCAGGTCCTGTCTTCTTGACATCCAATGCCATGTTGAATGTTTTTTCACATTTGGTGTTAGAAAACCTGACTCAGACTTTCTCAAAAATTGGTATTGTCATCCGCATGATGGTCATTATGCATTATTGATAGCGATGGAAAAGTCGCGAACACACAGGCCTTTGCTGCAGGGCCTTAGCCTTTTCCTTTGGTTTAGCATTGCCTTATCTTCTCTCTGCATTTTAGTAATAATGTCAACAGAGACATTTTGTGCTGCCTTCACCATGAAAGAGTAGCAGTACCCTGGGCCTGGTGTTGCAGCCGTAATTATTTTTCCTGATGTACTTTGAGTGGAGTTACGCAGTTTTTTACTTTATCACAGAACTCTAGAAAACATTTCAGTTATCAGAAAGTTATTTTCTAGGGGAACCTAGCTCTTACTGATGCAGAATTAAGAATAAACTATTTTACAGCAAGTACTTTGAAGTTAATAAATAATTAATATAATCTTCCCCACTTTTACAATGTATCTCATAAAATTGGGAAAACAGCATTAAAAAGAAATTCCACTACTGTATTGTGTAGTCAGAAAATAACTTTCTAGGTATGGGCATTAATTCATAAAAATATGAATTATATGTTAACATCATAAACACAAATATATACAGTGTAAACAAACAGTGGAAGACGGAGTAATCTTTGCGTAGGACCCCAGCTTGCCCTCTTCTCAGGTCTGTGAGACACATTTCTGTGGAGGGTGCCAGCAACCCTGCTCCAGGATACAGAAGTTTCTTCCAACTCAATTTAAACTCGCCACTTGCTTTAGCAGTCACGAAGAGCCTTTATTCGGAAGGAATCTAGACTGCTTAACAAATCAACCTGGAGCCTGTGCCCGGAGTTCATGTCTTCTGCCATAAAATGAAAATACTTCTGGAGAGAAACAGGATAATTGCTTAATAGCAAATGCTTTTATAAAATATGCAGAGCAGAGGAGGAGTGATGTGGAGAGGGCTTTATGGGACATGAGTGCATTTCTCTTTAGCTTTCTGGCTCGCCCCGAGGAATGTCCTCAGATCCATTGTACTACTATATGTAGTACCAAAATCCACCCTTGATACTTGAATTGCTCAGTACTGATTCAGGGGGAAAAAAAAAAAGCATTGGATTGATTGAATGAGCTAAATGCAGCTTCCATCAAGGCACAGTGTTTTTTGGTATGTTCAGTAAAAAAATGAAATCCGCTCAATTTACTGTGTGTGTGTTGTAGCCCTCTCAGAACAGATATGACGGCAAACCTGGCAGTTGTCCTCTAATGCTTTCATGACCAAAGCCATCCTACAAGACAGGTTCTTGGGGACACTGCTGCTTTTGTAACTTGCTGAGTCTCCCTTGCTGTAGATGAGGGGAGGAAGCCTCTGGAGAGTTTCTGAGGAGAGCCTTGACTTTGTTACTCCCTCTATCCCCTGAAAACAGCCCAGAATTAGATCTGTAATGGCATGCTGAATAGCTCATCCCTCTTCCTCCGGATTTTGAAGAGGAGACATAATTATGAAGATGGTTAATAGATGGGAAAGGAAGATTGTTTTGTTCTTTACCTTGCCTGATTTTGCGGCAGTTTAGTCATAATAATGAGAGTTTTTGATAAGTGAGCTTCGGATTGAGTCACTGGGATCTCGAGTGAGTAAATAGAGTTTGGTATTAGTCTGAGGAGCTAAGCAGAGCAATCATGCACTGCTCTTGGAAGCTGGCAGGCAGAAAGGGGGAGGCAAGCATCTCTGGAGAGGGGAGAGGATCCTTGGCTCTCGTTCTTGCTGACTGGGGGGAATCACCTTGAAAAGCCCTGGGTCAGCTGATGAGGTGTCCGAGCAACCTCCACGTTCCCTGAAGCCCATGGGAGATGCAAGCACCCAATAGGTTTGAGGGTCAGTACGCCTCATGGTGGCACCTGGGAGTGGGGACACCCAAAAGCAGCGACTGACTGGGAACGTGGTCTCGAGCGGTATTCACGGCACAGCGAGTTGGAGGGGGAAACCTAAGGCGCAGAGCCATGCGTTATCTCCCAGACCCTGCTGGTTCTCATTATAGTCTTTTGCTCATTATGCACAGAGACACAGGGGTAAAAGACTTCAAAATGAGTTCCTTGGTGCATATCATCACAACTCACATTTTAAATTCAGGAGTAGGAAAGTATTCTCTTTGAGACTCAAGATAATTGTTGACAAAGTCATTTGTATTTTTGTTTTTTACTTCAGGTAGAAAAATCCTGGTAACCACGAGTACAGAATAATGAAATAATACACTTTCTCCTGTAATGCCGGAGCCAATAAAAGGCAGCCATTGAGAATAATATCCCAACAGCCAAAGCACTTCATCAATCTCAGCTGCTGTTTCTATGAACATATTGTATAATAATGGGTGTTCTTCTACAAAAAATATAAAGGTCTCTCTCTCCTTCCCCCAGATATCACCAGGGGAAGCCATTAATTCTACTCTAGTGTTAATCTATTCTACCATGATAATATATCCATTAATGGATATCGTACATCCATGAAACCTTCCACCCTCGCACAGAAAGAAATAGCAATTGTTCATTGTTAAAAAGACTCAATGATGCTGGTTTCTTTTATGTAACTGATTATCTGTTTGTCTGACTTTTCCTCCAGGAGGCCAGACTCTGCATGCTGAGACTCCTTTATCTAAGCTGTCCAGAACCTATTTTCCTTGACATTGAAGACATAACTGGCTTCTGACTTTCAGGCTAACCAGGGCTGAGCCCTTGCCAGGCTTAACCCTGTACTACCAGCTGCAAACACCAGCCATGGCTGCGTGGATTAGGGGAGCTAGCCGGGCAACATGCATTCATTCAATTAGTAGCCCATCATGAGTTGGAAAGCGAAAGAAAGCTGCAGATGGGTCCTGGCACTGCAGGGCACAGAGTGAGGAAAGCACGTACTGGGCTTCTGGCAGCAGTAAAACTGCATATTCAGTGATAAAAATCTGACTGAGAGGAAACATCTATAATATTCTTAATAAAATGAATAACACAGTCCATACATCTCTAGGCTATCATTGCAGGTTTTCCTGCCGGTTATGCATATATTTACGTTCAAATCATACGTGCAGAGCTACCTTTACTCAGTAGCATATATACTTTAAGCATGAAAGTTGAGATGGTGGAACGCAGCTCAGCAACAAGGAGTAAATTTACATGTATATGAAATCATACAGTGGACAGGGCCCTACTCGGGATGGTTAAGAAACCTTGTGTAGGTCTTGTGAACTTTGTAGGGTGGGGTGCTGGAATGGAGGTCTTTGAAGGAAAGCCTAGAAAAGGCTACCTAGCTGTCAGCAGGTCTTTGAAATGAGAAACAAATATTAAAAAATGCCTTTATGATAACATACAAACATTTACAAGAATAGGTGTAATTCCTGAATAGCCAGCCAATGGGCCCTCCAGCAACAGGCTGAATCCTGGGCTGCTGTAAATGGACCAACAACCTAGTCTGTCAGCAAACAAGACCTTCCCGTCATCTGCACACATTTTTAGAAAGAATATGAAGTCACTATTCATAATATTTAATTTTGCTGCATTGTTATTAGTTCTGGTTTTTCTATGATTCCACTGTGTCCCTGCTAATTTGCATGTCTATTAATAATATTAATTCTTATTCAAAATCCCATAGAGAAAATAGCAAGTTTGTTAATATCTGTGCAGAGGATTAAGTACGACCTGAAACCCAGAGTCTTTATAAGCACTTCTGTGCCTTTCCACTGCTTTTGCCTTATCATTTCCAACTTAAAAGGCTATTGTTATGACGGCAGGACTGCCAAGTTGTAATGCATGATTTATTATGTACAGCAGGTGACTGGTAGTTAACATTTATCTCAAAATGGACGCTATTGTTTGTTGTGGTTTTTTTTTCCTGCAGCTTTCCCTAGGAGGTTTGTGTTTTTGTCAGCGACAAGATGACAATTCATATTTTTACCAAAGGATCCAGTGAGTCATCCTATTAACTCCGCTGAAATACATGCTTGCCAATCGTCCAGCCACGGTAAGTCTGCGGGATTTTGCATTCTCTCCGGAAATGTTATTCAGGAGTTAGTCCCTAGTATGCATTCAGTGGTACAAATCATCTTTACCTGAAACAGTAACTTCTCAGTGATGACCACAGCCCCAGCAGACCAAATATTGCATATCACATATTTTTTTTTTTTAAGCTATTAAGGTATTTTAGAGCACATGAGAAGAGTGGCTGTGCCTTCTGCCGTGCTATTTACAGGGACTTTGTTTGTTTGAACCTGGAGGCCGTGTAAGAAGGAACCTGGTGTGTTGTGGAACTGATACGAAGGCGTAATGTATCTGGCCTTGCAAATGTTGCCCTGTGAGGGGATCCACATGCAGCTAAGAACGAGTTTACCGTGAGTCATGATGGAAAAATTCGACATCCAAAAGAACCCAAATCTCCAGGATGACATAACATGGATTATGTATTCATTCTGGTTGCCCAAATTAAACTCTTTAGTTATTTTGTCCCTCCTGAGAACTGCCAGCTCATCAAGCCAGTATCCTGTAATGTTCCAGCAGAGGTGTAGGCTACTCAGTTCCTCTTCCCAGCTTTGTGCTATAGCAGAGCGCAGCTGCGCCTGGGTTGTCCAGCTCTGCAAATCGTCTTCGTTTGGGAGAAGGGGCAGTGCAGGCTGATACATCACTCTGTGGCTTTTTCCTACTCCTTGGGTTGTGTAGGAGGAAAGGTAGGACACATTTTTGTTAGCAGTGTCTTTGCTTTCTTTTGTCCTTACTTGTTTTGCCCTTGAAGGTGATACTCCATGACACAGTCCGAGAAAACCGCTTGCTGCTGAGGTGTATTTTGCACACCATGTAACCTTATCTCACAGGAGAAGAGCATATGGCCTTGAGTTATTATTTGTTATTTCAGGTTAACTAGATGGTAACTGTACTGAAAACTTATGGCAGATCATGCGTTATCTCCTGATAACAGGATAAATAAACGGCATCTTCACTGCATGTGTTAACATTAATGGAAGGAAAAACTCATGAAAAACGCTGTCAAACTGGTTTAAATATGTCCCCATTTAGGATGCCCCAGATGCTTTACCGCTTCTACTTGTCTCATACGTGTTTAAATTATGACTGGGACTCCTTCTACATTTGACATTCTTGCCTTCAGAGCTAATGCCAGCTGCAGTCCTTAAGTCAGTGAGCGTGCAAAATACTTAATAGAGAAATGCAGCGTTGAATCAAAATAAAGCTTCAGAAAGATATCATGGAAATGGTTAGTGATGCATATAATGGGTGTGCAGCAAAACCGATGGAGAGAGCCAAGGGGAGGATTGCAGTAGTACTTTGCGCATCTCTGGGGTAACCCCCAAAAGCAGGTCTGCTGCGCCAGCCGACAAGACATTCTGCTTGATCTGTACCAGGTCCCTTCGCAACCGACTTCAAGTGCAAACCGAGTAGAGCGACTTGTAGCATTAAAGTATTACGTGTAATTGTAAAACAGACAAATGCAGGAGCAGAAAAAAGCAAAGCCGAGAGAATCGAGCTAACACAGCTGCACGAAAACTCTTTCAGATGTATTCTGCTTGGGAATGCCAGCACATTGCAAACTGAAGTAACATTATAGAGCGTATAAAAAGAGAATCTTAAACATTTACGGGTAAAATGTGAGCTAAATTTGATGAGGCTGCCCTCTAGATTGTAAGTACCTGTTTCTAGGAAGGTTGTGTGGAACATGAAAGATATCATGGCAGATTTTCTTCACTCAGCTCTAAAGGCAGATCTGCTTTTTTTTTTTTTTTTTTGTGGATGAAGCTGGTGTATGGCAGAGTGCTAAGAGGTGGTTAACTAAATCTTTCATCATCATTGTAAAACCAAACCCACGTTTGACACTGCAGCAGGGCAGACCTAGGGAAGGCTGGGACTGTGGCTGGCAGTGAGTAGGAGCTCTCAAAGTCTGTGTCACATATGTGGCTACCCTAAATGGCGTAACACTGCTGCTGGCAAATGGCAGTGAGATACCACTGCCTCCAGGGATCACTCTCCATTGAAAACATCACCAGTTTCCAAAAAACGAAGCGACTTTTCAGCATCTTATCCCATTAGCCAACCCAAACCCAGCACTTGCTTGTGTTTGGCTTTGTCTGACCACTGCCCTCACGTGCAGTGAGTTGCCTTCCCTTCATCCCTTGATCTCTCGTTTTACACAATGCTTTGACTAATTATAGCACAATACTGCTGCTGATTTATTGTAACTGGGGCTCATTTTCATTAATAATAACTCCTGATGTTAGCCTGAGCGCCTCAGTAAATAAATTTGCCACTGCTTTAAGAAATTAGGTTCCCAGTGACTATAAAATTACCTGGAAATTTTTCATGATGCTAGAGAAGATTAAGGAAAAGAACAAGAGAAAGTCCTTCTAGGAAAGTGTAGGATTATGTACTGGGTTGCAAACAGGAAGCGAATTAGTAAATAATTTTTAAAGAAGTTTATTGGGGTGTATCTGTAAATTAATTATGTTCTTGACAACTTAATTCCTGGTTTTTCCTAGGACATTTTCCTTACTTGTCAAAGTTGAAGGCATAATTTCAGCACAGCATCCTTACTGTTTATCATAAGACATTTCTCAGATATTAATGTTGAGGCTCTGAACTCACAAAGCATCACCAGATTCTCCAGGAATCACTTTAGAGAAATGACATTTTGAGGTACAACTCTTCAACACAAAAGGTATATACTGAGACATTACCTTTTCCTGTAATTTTATAATCTTAGCATATTGCAATAAAATATAAAATAACTAAAACCATGTAGCAATGAAGGAAGGATTTCTAAGCTTATTTAGGGGGACTTCCATCTTCTGACTTTCAAAAAGTGTTGGAAGAGGGTCCCTCTGCTAAAAAAGGGAATTGAATTTCAACATTCCCGTCTCTAAGCCCTTTTACGTCACAGCATTAACCTTGAAAAGCTCTCTCCAAGTTTTGCAGTATCAGGCAAATCACATAACAAACCCCACTGCTTATACAACAGTTCTGACAACTGTAAGTTTGCTAGGAGGTCATCAGATCTGGACGACCATAATGCGACGTATCAATAACACAGATGACAAACATGGCAGAAAAAAGTTTATATAAAAACCTCTCTTCCCAACCTTCTCGCTCCTTCTCACTGTGCTACTTCCAAAATTCCGTAACAGCTGTTTTTTTATGATGAACGTGTACTGGGATGTCATAAAGGCTATGAAGGATGGATTGAAATTTTTCATAATCATTGTTTGTGGTAATAAAGGAATAAGCATAGACTCATAATAGTAAATAGCTAATGGTAAAGTCATAAGCGTGTGAAATAGTCAGTGCTCTGGGTGGCAATTTCTCCCTTTTGGTTCAAATGTCATATCTTCTAAATGCCTGCAGGAATGTGTGTATTTCTGAGGATGTCTGCATACATATATATATTTGCATGTTATGTATATGGAGTTATTTGCTATGTAAACAACGCCAGGAACTACATGGTTGTTCCAGAACTAGAGGGCTGAATCCAACACCCTCACACTATCAATTCAGCGGCAATTAAACACCCAGCATTGGTCCTGATCTGGCCAACTTTGAAAGCATGTGTTTAACTTCAAACATACGGTTAGTCCCGTTTTTCAAATGAGACCAGCAAGGCGCTTGAAATTACATATGCTTTCAGTTAACTTATTTGTGAGCTGCAGCTCTAGTAGAAGTATGTGAAAAATAGCTCTGTTGTATTACCTAGCCATTTGTCAGTTCACAAGTTACTTGAAATTACTAAGATATTCCAGAATGTGGAATCTGAAGGTGAGGGAAGGAAAATAAATGACAATATACATATGTAGTCACTACTAATTAAGAAACAACAGTGTAGATTTTCCAGTAGTGTTATTGCTCAGTATAATTTGACATTATTTTTATTCTTGGGCTTTAGCTGAAAAAATAGGGTTTAGCCATCTGTCTGCAGAAACATCTCTCGATGTTTCAGTAGTACGTTTGCAATGTTGGCAGACAGCCGAAAGTCACTTCTTTCACACGGCTGGTGACTCACTGAGCCGTTTGAGATCACACCTCAACACCACCCAAGTTTCACATCTCCAGTCACTTCTCTTCAGCCCCTCCAAACTCCGGCTTTACATCAGCCCGGCTGGCAGACACCGCTTTGCCTGGGCAGGGGTGCCGCTTGCTGCCTTCTGAGAAACAGCGATCTACCTAAAAGGGATTTCATTGGTTTTCTGTGGAAAATAGTTTCTGAAGTTCAGTGTCGGTATAATTCCCATCCTGTTTGTATGGAGTATTTAAGGAATACAGTGGTCTTCGTTTTTGTATTTTTTAGGTGTCTAGGTAGTGTTTGAACAGCAGTGATCTAAACCCCCTTGCTATGTAACAAATATTGTACTGCAATTATTTAAAAATTATTTCTAGTTTCCCTGAATTCTCTCTGAACTAATCTTGGACAAACCCAACAGAAATATTTTTAAAGCAAGCCGTAGCTAACACATGCGGTGTTAAAGGAGAAAGCAAAATTAGAATGTTTGTTCAGAAAAAAGAAATGCACAGAGTCACAGAGTGGAAGGGGCTGGAAGGGACCTCTAGAGACCATCTAGTCCAACCTCCCTGCCAGAGCAGGATCCCCTAGAGTAGATCACACAGGAACAAGTCCAGGGGCTTTGGAAAGTCTCCAGGGAAGGAGACTCCACCCCCTCTCTGGGCAGCCTGTTCCATGCCCTGGCACCCTCAGAGTGAAGACGACTCCTTTCAGTAATCAAAGTTGGTTTTGGTATCTGCCCCTCCGTCTGTAAACTGTCTAACCAGCAGCTGCCCATGAGTATTGAAGAATGGTATGACAGGGGTCAGCAGTAAACCTTCCTGATTAACCTCTGAGCATTAACTACCTCAAAAGAACTGAGGAAGCATAAGGCAGCAAGAAGGGACATGGCATGAAATGATGCCCATGGATTCTGGAAGGCTTTTAGCCCATTGGTCTGTTTCTGCGCTGTAACACTGACGTCAGTGTTAGGAGACAGTAAGATGAAGATTTTCATCTTTCATTACACCTTGGACACCTAATGCCCAACCATGGTTTTTGTAGTTCCTTAAATGAACTTCTTATTTACTCACTGTAATCACACCTAATTATAGAATTGTATGATTGTATTTGATTATATTCATGCTATATAAAAATAGAATTTTAAAAATAAAACATTCATATTCTCATTACAAAAATTTAATTAAGTTTGCATAGGATCAATTAGAAACATTTTAAAACCAATATTGTGAGGTCTGCACATTTTATCCCCCTCACTGTAAAATTATCCATGCTATGGTCTATCTGATGGCTAAATATGATGATATGAAGACAAGATAGAATTTTAAACTGAGGAATTCCAGAGCCGGAGCTGTATCCCATGTACTCTACAGGTGCTTCTTTCCAGGCTTTCTTGAGAAGTTTTAGAGTATCGGTGCAGACTGGAAGGCGTTTTCTTATCAGTTCTGCAAACTATAACTCGCAGCACCGATACATTAATGTAGGAACACGGTTAATGGTTTAGAAGGAAAAGGGTTTTCCTCAGAAACATTGTGGAAACAGCTTAACAATTAGCAGATATCCAGTTCTTAGGCCGTAACAGGTATTAAAGGATGCATGTGTATAGATGATCCACAGAGACTAAAGTACACCCCAGGCATATGCCTAGATAAACAATGGGCATGTTGCATCATTGCTGCCTTTTGTAAAACCTTCCTGGCCTTTCCGTAGTTTTTACTAAGTCACTGAAGATAGAGGGAGATTTCTAGGCAGGACAGGAAGAACAAATTTGCTCATTTTTCTCATTTTAGCTATTCACAGTGAAATTTATTTGGAGTTTCATTATAACCCCCAAGTTTTTCATGTTGTTAACCTTCCAGTAGTTTTAAATGAAGTCTATATGCTTTACTGCATTTGCTTTGAGTCATGGATTATACAACAGCACGATGATTTCTCAGCAGGATTAAAACCCAAGGACATTATAATTCAATTAAAAGCCTGTGACAAGTGCAGTGGTTGACTCAGACCATTAACTGGGATTGTCTCTCTGTAAAACGACCTGCTTTGTCGCTGCTCCGAGGAAGGAAGATACACGTTTGTGCAACTGAGTGAAATGCCAGGCGCTCTTGTGTTTGAGCAAGTTCTAACATTTGTCTCTCAACTTCTGTGTCTCCCTAGTTATTCAACGGACATCACAATGACTGAGGACTCAGACCACAGGTTCAGTAGTCTCACCTGGGATCAGATTAAAATCCTGGACCAAGTTTTAGCTGAGGTCATACCTATTCATGGGAGAGGAAATTTTCCAACACTGGATGTAAAGCTGAAGGATATTATCCATGTGGTAAAGGAGCAACTCGTTGAAAAGCGAATCAACGTTAGAGATATCCGCCTGAATGGCTCGACGGCCAGTCACATCCTAGTAAAGCAGAATGGAACCAGTTACAAGGACCTAGACATCATTTTTGGGGTAGAACTTCCAAGTGAGCTCGAGTTCCAGGTTGTTAAGGAAGCAGTTCTTAATTGCCTGTTGGACTTCTTGCCAAAATGTGTTAATAAGGAAAAAATCACTGCTCAGACCATGAAAGATGCTTATGTGCAGAAGATGGTCAAAGTCTCCACTGACCATGATCGCTGGAGTCTCATCTCGCTGTCAAACAACAGCGGCAAGAATGTAGAATTAAAGTTCGTCAGCTCGCTCAGACGGCAGTTTGAGTTTAGCGTGGACTCCTTCCAAATCATACTGGACTCCATACTGAATGTTTACAGAGCAGCAGACTCCAAACTGACAGAAGACTCTTACCCCACTGTCATCGCCGAGAGTATGTATGGGAACTTCAATGAAGCAATGAACCACTTAAAATACAAACTGATTTCCACAAGGAACCCGGAGGAAATCCGAGGAGGCGGGCTCCTGAAGTACAGCAATCTCCTGGTTCGCGACTTTAAGCCAGCAGACGAGGCTGAAATTAAATCTCTGGAACGTTACATGTGCTCCAGGTTCTTCATTGATTTTCCAGATGTTGCTGAGCAGCAAAGGAAAATTGAGTCATACCTGCGCAACCACTTCATCGGGGAAGAGAAAAGCAAGTATGACTACTTGATGACTCTGCGTGGAGTTGTAAACAAGAGCACAGTCTGTCTCATGGGGCACGAACGAAGACAAACGCTGAACATGATCACAATTCTGGCTTTAAAAGTACTCGGAGAACAAAATATCATCCCCAACGCGGCCAATGTAACGTGCTATTATCAGCCTGCTCCGTATATCAGTGACAGAAACTTCAGCAATTACTACATTGCTCACGGACAACCACCTGTCATCTACCAGCCATACCCATTTCACATACAAGTGCAAAGCGGCATGGTTTAGGAACACAATCACCTCCTCAGTACTTACACACCTCTCTCTTTCCAGTTCTCTCCATAATAAAGGCCTCATTAAAGCAAGTTTTACCATCCCTTTTGATTTAAGGACATATTTTTGTGCAAGATGCCAAAGTTATTTGGTTGATCAATGTCTCAGTCACCATTAAGTAGACCGTAAAACAAGTGACACAGCTGCCATTCATGAAGTATTTGTATCCCCACGTGTGTTTGGGCTGAACTTTATTTCTTTTTTCCCAATGAAAAGAGAAGGATATAAATTATTATAATTTTATAAAACAAAATGCACTAAGTTCTGGGTTCTAAAAAATTCTTAAGCAACATTTAAACAGTGTAAATGAAAATTTAAACTAATAACATACCTCTCAGTTGAAATGCCTGATTTTAGAAGTGATAGCGTTCTGGGCACATTATAGTAAACCACCCATCAGTTACACCCATGCGGTTCCAGCCACATGTATTTGCAGCAGCTTTTGAAAATACACATTGATGGGCTGTCTGGGTGGTTTGAGCTCGGCTTTACAGGCTCTGGGCTGATCACTCTTCGGGTTCAACTAGAGAGGGGAGGTCCCTCTCCTTGCCAGAGCACTGTCCACTAGTGGTTAGCATGAAACAACCCTACGAAGAGCAGACTCAGCATTTTTTTGTATCCACAATTTCCACTGATCCGAGCGAGAGATTTGGCTGCTTAAGTAATGCAGCATTGGACCCCAGGATCTGCCTCACAGATAGTGAAAGTTGTAAGAGATACAACTGTTTGGATTAAATTGGTCTTGAAAAACACAGTAATAGAATGAGAAAGAAGGTGAAAATTGAGCACATGGGGCTTGCTTTCCATTGTTAAATTGTTATCGATCAGAGATGCTTTAATGCATAATAAACGGAGTCAGGAAAAAAGCCAAAAAACCCAGGGCTGTGTTGTTTTTAGGTGAATTAAAACAAATCCTTGGCAGTGGCATTTGAAAAAAATATGTCATAGTAGCAATGTCCTGCATATTTTTAGATACCTGCTCACATATACCAGTAGCAAGTGAAGATTTCTCTTGTGATCAGGAAGTAAAACATTAGTTACGAGTTTGTGTGTGTGTGTTTACCAAAGATAAGTTTTAAACACGTCACATAAGTGCCTCCCTGTGCCAGTTGCTCCGTGGAAGTTGTAACGCTGTTGGCAGTCATACTACAGAGCTCCTGAATTCCAGAAAGGGAAACGTGTGTCCTTGGTACTCCACCGATGGGTCGGAAGGCGCTCGTAGCGCCGAAGGTCAGAGAGGTGTGCACCGTTTGCTTCAGCATGAGCGGGGTCGGGGCAGATGGACCTAAGGTGTTCTCACCGAAACGCCTCCAGTTTAGACGCTGAATATGGTACGAGAAGGAGTAGGAATGAACAGGAGATTTAGAGTGGCTGCAGTTGGAAACCTGGAACAGCCAACTGGAAATGCAAGCAGTAGAGTTTCTTACATCTGATGGTTATCACGTCACCGCGTCACACTACGAGTTGATTGCTGGAACATCACTGTGTCTCCTCCTTGTCATCTTTAAAAACACTGACTACGTTTTATCTATTTACAACAGGTGTCAGGGCTTGGAAATTTCTGCTACTTGGGAAAGTGGTTGATTTATTTTACGCAGAAATATGCTACATACCACTATTTTAAATCAAATATTTCTAAAGACTGTGAAGTCCTATTGCCAGTGAAATGTAGCTTTCCTTTTTCCCATCATATGCCTGTAAACCAGCTGTTTAAAGGCAACCTCGCTGACCATCATCACTAAAGTCAACCCTTTTCTGTAAAATAGAGTGCAAAAAACAATGTTTCTGCAGCATAAGAAGGGTATACTAATCTACTTGGAAGTTGATTAATTTTGTGATGTCTTTCATGAATATAGTGCTATTGTTTTTGCTGATTTTTCAAGTACATCACATTCCGTGTCTAAAAGCACACTTTATTTCACTTCCACTAGTATCTTTCCATTGGCTAAGCTGTATTTAATAAAATCAGCAATTCTAATTGCTGTGTTATCAAATATGATAGCACTATATTTGCATGTAAGCACTTCTAGGGAATCTCCCCTGCCAGAAGCAAAATGGAGTGAAACATGGTGGATTTTTTTCTTTTAACTGAACTGTTTAGGTTACAAAGGGAACCTTTAAATTTATTTTGGTATTTGCCAAATTAAATAGCACTGTGAAATTCTGTAAGGGCCTTATGTAGGTTATGTCCCTGCTAACACTTGTGCTTCGACACTCGGCCCATGTGATCTGCAGGGCAGAAGAAGAGCGGACAGCTGGACTGGGCACAGCTGAGACTTTCCAACAAATCTGTGGGAGTTAGGCATCCAAATGCTCTGAGTTTCAGGAGGAACTGGGCTCCTAAACTCCCTAAGTTTGCTTGAAAATCTCAGTCCGTCTGCATTGGCCTGTGACCTTAATGTAATGTAGGCACATCACTTACCACTCTTCCGCTCCTGGTTTCCTTGCTTGCTGGGTGGAGAAATGGGTTGATCTTCTCAAGAACCAGGAAACAGGTCAGCCAAGAAAGAGTATTTTCAACACGTCATGCCTAGCCAGTGAGCCATTGCCTGGAGAAATACTTCAGAAAGCTGTTTTTTTTAACCAACAAGTAGAAACATGTATCACCCTCTCTAAAGGACTATAGCTATTTTTTGAATCAGACATGGTGAAAAGTACCAGGAATGGTGAACTAGCTCTGGATTTGTATAAACCAGGCTGTCTGCTTGTACAGCAACAGTCTGCTGGTATATATATATTTAATTCTGTCACGTCTCTGTTTATACGTCCGGGTTAGATAAGGACTCAGACAAAGCCCACGGAGTTAGTGGGAAGAGTCCACCTAACTCTAACGGGCTTTGTGTGAGACCCCAGAGAAGAGCAAAGGACTTAGGTGAGTACCTAGAGGTAAAGGTACAAAGACACCAATATGCAAAAATGTCTCAGGTATAAACAAACCCTTTAAATTTATTGAAAAGGTCTTGTATTTCTTACCTAGAGGTAGTTCAGTTTTGAAGGTTGAGTGGGGTTTAGGATTTTATATATGCTTACATATATGAAATCTCACACATCTACACATACACAAGCAATTAACAAAATCTGACGGTTTTAAATATTTTCTTCTGAATGTTTTGTTGACACCTGGCAGCAGTATTTGACCTGGAGGGTTTTTTTTTCCCAAGGCAGTAATGATTCTGTAAACTAATATTAAAAACGGGGCGACGTATAGACTGCTGCTTGCAAAACGCTGATATCAATATGTATGATGAAATACTGTAACCTCTTCTCCAGTTGTTACTGATTTTACTGTGTGCAGATATAAATCTACAAAGAATTGAGAGAGTTTTCTCAGTACCAGTCTCCTGACCTACATGTTTACATGAGAATTATATCTTGTTGTTACGATCTGTTCAATAATTATAATACCTGGAAATTGTAATGCTGATTTTATTTAATCACATAAAACTTCTTAAGGTTTACAGCTTAAAGTAATCTAATGTTGTCAGGACCTAAGTGTTAAAGTTTCAAGTGCTTTCCTAAAAAATGTCATTTGAATTTTGTGTTATATTGTAAAAGGTCTATTTGAAGCATATACTTTATGGTCGTTCCTTTAAAATGTAATCGGTGAGCTTTATACTCGACACATTACAAGGGTTCTTGCAGTGGATAAAAGAAATGTAAGATTGTCCTCAGTCGAGATGGTATGTTGCCTGTTGTGTTACACTGAGCCTGCGGATCTGTGAAATAGTGGATCTGGTTCACCACCGCGTCACTTCAGTTGTCTAGCTGTGTAATTTGACTGACGTTGGAGACGTTACACCAACGTAAATTCAGAGTTACACAGGTGTGTATCTGATAGGATTTGTAGAAGTATTCGGAGAAAGGACGGCAGAGAGAGTTTGGCAGGTCAGCATGATTCTTACAGCTTGGTTTTTGTTTGAGATGCTTTTCTATCAAATTAACACATGGAAGGGTCTCCAGGACAAAGCTGTAGCAGATGCAAGAAGAAGTATTTCACTTAATGTGCCATCTGACGCTGTTGAAAAAATACTGTAATGCTAAAAATGTGTAATAACCACACAGATTTGTAGGTCATTAGTCCACAGTGTTGACTAGTGCCTTTGGGTATTGGGGGCGCGATCATTAAACTAATTTTCTTGATTAATGTATGGTTTGCTTGCAATACCGTCATTATTCTGGTTGGACACCAGTCCCAACGTGCAGACTCCCAGCAGCCAACTGGTGAGTTAGAGCTGCGAGAGTGCGAAAGGTTCGGGTACGGTTCGTTAGGTCAACAAACTACCGACTCAGATTCACCCCCGATCCGCTCTCAGACCCAGACTGAAGGGTACAGGACAGCCGGATTCTCACGAGCATCTTTGAATGGCTCGACGCTAGTTGGCGAACAGGCTTGTGTCAAATATTCCCATTTTAAGTGCCTAGATATATATTTATATAATAAAAACATGACTGTCTGCTGGTTAAATAAAATTAATACTTAACTTGACAATTGATTTGACTTTACATGTGCCTAAAAATACATTTTACCTACACTGAATGCACATTCCCGTAAATCTAAACACGCAGCTATCCAGGCGGTGGAACGGCTGTCACGAATGAACGCAGCCAAAGCAAGCGATGCCGGACCAAGGCCAGCGAAACTCCGACAAACTGAGCTTTCAGCTGGGCGACATAACCACATTCATCACGGGTTAATGGTTGCTTACTTGGATTTTCTGGGGTTTGGGCGTTTTTCGGTTGGGTGGGGTTTTTATTTCACGCCTGGGTTTCAGACTCCTGCCTGTTAATTCAATCATATTTTTTAAGAAGGACAAGACAATATTGTTCTTTCTTCCTGGGGGTTTTAGACCCTAGGGACCTTCAGGTGCCTGCAGAGGAGGGGAAGGAACGTGCTGGAGGTTTTACCCCGTGTGAGAGCTGGGCAGTCCCTGACTTGGGTGGTTACTGCCTTCTAGCCCGTTGCGGGGTTGGCTGTGCAGTGCAGAGACCCGCTGCGGTTGGCATCTGGCAAAGCTGCTGCCATTTGATGGAGATGGGGAGGACAAGCAGCCGGGATCGGTGTGCCTCGGCAGCCTGCAGGTGCCGGAGATGCTCCCCACGCCCTGCCAGCCCCTGGAGCTGTGCCTCAAAGCCCCTTCGCTATCAAAGGCCTGAGGACATTAAAGGGATGGGAAGGGGAATGACAGTCATTGTGCAGGGGGGGTCTGCAAACCTCCTCTCTGCTTTGGTGACACTCACGGATCGACTCAAAATGGTCTTCAGTGTTGTACCACTTTGTGCGTGCGTAGCTGGCTCTGCTCGTCTCTTCCTTGGGTACCCGCTGCCGCCCCGGGGTCTGGGTGTGGGTGGGCAGTGAGACACCTGCAGTCCAGGGAAACCTTTTTTTGTCATTTTATTTTATTATTGCTCAAAACATGCTCTTTCACCTGGCTTTCATAGCAGAATGGATACATTTCTGTAAAAGCCTTTTTAAGGAGAATGACCATTTAATCATAATTTCATTTCCTGACTGTTCCTTTTCTTTTATACAGCCAGATTTTTAATAGTCTGTCCCTTAATGAAATGGTAAGTGGGGAAATGGGAAGGCAGCCCATTTTGGGCAAACCCCAAGAAAAGAGGTTTTCTTTTCCTTAAATACTCACCAGACACTTTCCTGAGGAATTCAAAATCTAAGGAAATACGTGAAGGTAACAGAGGGCTGTTTTGTTTTTGTTTTTTCCCTGCCACCCTCTGTTTTTTTCTGCTCCATCAGTCTCCATCATTAAATACTATTTCATAAGCAACTGATTTTCTTCTTACCAGCTGCTTCCATATTCAGCTCCATTTCATCCTGTACCATTGCAGAACCTGTGTTTCTGAAATCACAATTAGTTACCATGGAAAGCAATTCAATACCGTAATAAATGCACTCAAAGGCTGCTCCCTCCGCTCTGTATCACAAAATAAAAATGAGTCCCGCAGAGAGCTGGACCCGGCTCACCTGCGTCTATGTCTACGGGCTGGTGGGTGCGTGTACGTGCACAGGTCGATGTAAGGTTTTACTGTATTTTCCTTGCATGCCGGGAGTATGTGGATACAGACAGTGTAGCAAACCCCCCCTCGCAAGCCCTGCCGTCCAATATGAGCCCCTTTTTCTCCATCATATATTTCGTTTTCCTGTAAATATTCTCCCCCCATTGATACGAATTTCTTTCACATGTGTTCTCTTTTGCTCTCTGGAATAGACAGGAACACAATGCTGCCCATATGTTCCTGTATTCCTGCACATACACCAGCGGCATTTCAGCTTCCCCGGAAGCTGCCCGGTGCCGGCTCTGCCGACCCGTTTTCCCCACGGAGAAGGGGCGGTTGGGAGCGCGACAAGACTTGGCTCAAGATGCTGATGAAACCCTGCGGTGCTCTCGCCATTTACGCCAACAATTTCTTCCTCACGTGCTTTATCAGCTCCTGATGTTTTCCAGACAAAAGGCTGAAAGTGCAGCTCATAGTTCTTCCTGAAGGATAAAAGTGGATGTTGAAATATGCTTCTTTCTGCTGTACTCCCTGATTATCCCTGGCAGTTCCCAGGTAATGACATTTTCCAGTCAAGGGTCTGGATTCATTATCTGCCTTGGATGGCTTATGCACCCCGTCAGATGAGAAGAAAGAGCTGTGAACTTCCCATATGAAAGTACAAACAACTCATTATGTTTCTTTAGAGGTTGATTAAACTGGCCAACCACTCAGTCGCATTTTCAATCAAGAGGCAGAAAGATAACTGTAAGAAACTGCCTTGTAGTTTTCAAATTTAACAGCCTGGGACAAGCACAGCTGGTCTAATACTGAACTCTGAATAATTTATTGCCTCGATTAGTCTTTTCATTAAATAATGTATTCAGTCAATGAATTTCTCAACTCTTGTTAAAGGAAACAAGAGCATCAGAAGTCTTTACATCCCATGGATCAGCCAGGCACATGCTCCATATGGCTTCCACAGCGGCTACCCACAGGGACACATCCAGGCGTACACTTATGTTCTCTTCGGAACTGACATAGGAAGATTTTTCCATGGTTTCTAAGTAAGATCATAACAAGAAAACAGGTTACAGTACAAAACCTACCAAAAACTTGTGGGAGAAGCATGTTTTACTTACAAGTTTGGCTCCCCTTGGAGTCAAGAAGGTTATTAAGTTAGACTGTGAAGCAAAGTTGCAATAAAAACATAACCAAAGGAAAAATATTTTAAAATGGGAAGTGGTTTTGTTCTTCAGGTTTAAAGAACAAGTGATTTGTCTTTTAAAAACTTGCTTTTAACATCTTTAGTTTAAAAACATATTTTGTTTGCTTCTATCTTACTTTCTGGCACATTCTTCTTCCCTCCCCCCCCCGCTTTTGCTCTCTCCTTTACTTCCTATTTCATGTTGGGATGTCCTTATGGCTTAAAATATGGTGCAGAGTGTCAAAATCCTCCCTCCTGCATGTCCAGTGTACACATCTGGGCTGGCATCTTGTCCTGAGGTTTTTGCAGGGACGATACTACGGGGAATCCCATCATGTGAGATACAATTCAGTGGTTGGGAAATGTAAAAAAACCTCATCAACTTCTCCCATTAGTGTTGTTAAAGAATCTAAGGGTATTTTGGGTTTCACAGTGATTGGGATTTGCGTAACAGTGTATTAGTCAATATGTGTGTTAAACAACAAATGGAAAATAATTTGCTTTATAAAGTAAGGCTGACTAATGAAATATTGCTGTGGCAGCTGGGTCCCGTGATGGTGAAGGGAAGGGGCTTTGCTTCCAGGCTCATGTCGCGGTCTGTGCACTGAATACAGGCATGGCCATTGCTGGAGCTGAGATGTGAGGAATTCAGGTATTTCCTCACTGTTGAATAACTGTGAGTACTCAAGTCACGGGGCTATTTCCAATTATTATTATTTCGTTATTCATCCCGTATTAAATAACTGTGCACTTCTCTACCCTCCTTCACTGATGTGCGGAGATTTTGTGCAATGACAGCGTGAAAATAAAAATACATCCACTGAAATGCCACCTCCTGGGAGCTATTGGAGCGCCTCAGCAGTTGCGTTCACCAAAGCAGCAGCTCCCCCAGTGAACAACTTCTGGGCTAAAGTGGTGGAGGGAAATTGGCTTCAAGGGCACAACATTTTCCTTAACACCTGCTTGAAAAATATTACAGATTTTATGAGCAGTTGAGCTCTGTTTATTTTAATGGCATTAGGTCTTGAAATCCTTGCAGAGGGCTGGCAGTGAGTCCAAAGGGCTTTCAGGTGGCTTAAAATCAGTGGAAAAGTCTTTCCTGGCTCGGCCCTGACATCCACCTCCTGGACGGCAGCAGTATCCCCCTGCTCTGTACGCGCTTTGAAAGCATAAGCAGGAGCGGCAGAGCTGGAAACCGCCGGCACAGGTTTCGTGCAGCTCGCTCCGTCAGCGGCTGGCTGCGGCTCTACAGCATGAAGTGGTAGAGCTCAGTGCAAAGCCGGTAAGAAGGCTGGAGCAAATAAGAGAAGAAGAAAGATAGAGGCTTTGGGGTTGTTTTTTTTTTAGTCATGGTTGCATCTTAGACGCTGTAAAAGCCGATTTTAGAGCCACCGGAAGTCATTAGAGATCCTCCCTTTGATATCGACGGGGTTTTGATCAGGCTCAGCCTTTTGCAGTTGGCTTTCTGCTTCTGATTCAGCATGAATGAAAGATTTCAAAATTGCTTTTCATTCTAAAAATGAGTGTTCTCCTCCTCTCTTCTCCCCATTTCCCATTTGAAGCCTTCCCCAGGCTGGTCAGCAGAGCCCACGCCAATGACCCCGCCAGCAGCTCAGCCGTGTGCCGACACGGGAGCCACGGCCCAGCGCCGGCTGCTGCAGCTCGTGGTGGCAGGCACCTGCCTTTACCCCGTTGCGTGAATGGGTTTGCGTGGCTGTTAAAAGGAGGAGGGGAACGTGTGCATTTAATCCACCTGAAAACGAAATGTGCGTTACTGGGGGTAGCGAAGCAGCTGAACCCAACCGAGCCCTTTGCTTCGGCGGAAAGATGAAATAATTGAAATCGCAAACCACAAAATCTTGGAAACATGGTGAAAAGAGCAGGTGTGAGTGACTTTTTTCCCATGGGAAGGTTCCTTCCCAAACCCTGGCTTGTTTAAGGCACCCCCCCAGACAAGGATCACCAGGACGTCAGATCCACGATAAACTCCATGTTTCTGAAACAAACCTGCAATTTAAAAGGAAAACTACAGCTGGGAAGGTACAGCCAGGGGTGAGTGTATGGCGAAGGTGTGAGGAGTTGGGGAACCACAGGGGTATCTCCATGTTGGTGGTCCCCAGGGGCCAAGGGACATGCACGACACATGGTGAGGTGGTGAGGATGTCACCCATCCGTCTGGATGTCCGAGCTCCCTGCCTGTGCGGCAAGCTGCCGAAGAAGTGGTTCTCCACCAGAAACCTTTGGCTGAAGCAGGTTAAAACCATGTTCTTCCCCATACTGACAAATCAGTGGTTTTCACTGGAAAATCTCCCTCTCCTCCCAGTCAGCTGCGGGGGGCGGGGCTGGAGGCAAGAACTGAGGTTTGGGCTCCTGCTCATGAGTTCCTGGTGACCGAAGTCTCGATGTGTTTACTGTCCCACCTATCTGTGTCAGGCCAAGGAAGAAGCATCCCAGTCTGCAGCTGCTCCCTTCGGCAGAGCGACATTCCGTGATCTCGGCTTTGCTGGTTTGGGAGGTGGAATGGAAACTTTTGACATGTCCATCTCCTGCCCGTTGACCATGACCATGACCCCACTCCTGCTGGGGACAGCAGCTCTATGGAAACACTGCTGGACATCATTATTTATGGTGTTTTAGTCACCCTGGAAACAAAGTAGATGCTACCAGACATGACACTTAACACAGCTAATTACATCATTAGTGTCAGTACCACTTAGCAACTGGCATATACCTTCCCTGGTCCAGCGCTGGCAATGTTGCCATGGGGATGACCTGGCTCCACGCCTCGCCAGGGACGTGCACAGGATGTGCCAGGACCACGACAAGGTGTCCGGTCTTTCTGATACCTGTCCCAGAGCGAGGTTGCTGGCTAATCTCAGTTCTGCATTTGCTAAAAAACACCACTGGGGGGACAAGAAACTGCTCATGAGTTGAGATGAATCTTGTAAACACTCTGCCCCAAATCATTTCACACCGCCATCATTACATGGAGTACTTCAGCCTCTCTTTTCCCAACGACGCTCCCATCTCAAAAATCTACTGAAGGCAAATAATCCATTAAATAAATAAATAAACCAAACCCAAGAGCAAAGCAAAAGCTTTCCTCCCTCTTTACCCAGGATTTCCCAAACGGTCCCAGTGACGTCAATTAGCATTTTAAGATTTCAGAAGGGCTTGGAGGAGATTTTGATGGGTGTCCAAGCCAGTCATCACCTGGCACAAGTCTCTGGCTCCATGGAGAAGGTGACCATGTCCAAGAGCCAACCCCAGACAGGACACGCTGCAGCAAGAACCTGCCAGGCTCCTGAGGGCCACAGGCGAGCAAGAAACGCTGCTCCTTTTCTTCCTCCGTGGTACACAGAAAGCATTGCTGATGGGGGTTCTGCAAGGTTTAACAGTGTTGTAGCCACACACAGGCATGAAGAAAGTTGGCTTTGGTTTCTGAGCGAGGAGCAGACAGCTCTGTAATGAGCTAATAAATGAACTTTGGAAGGAAAAGAACGTTAAGTTATTAAATCCCTGTCCTGAAGACCGCACACATCGGCGCTGCAGGCTTATCAAGGCATTTTGCGCCAGGAGCAGCCGTTATGGGTGGGCTGGTGGGTCTCAGGCTGTTCATCAAGATCCACCTATTTCACAGAGGTGCTGTCACCGTGGCCTGGCTGTGGCTGGCAGTGATTTTGGGGTGATACATGCGTTTTAGGAGGCTGATTCCCCCGCAGAGCGTCAAGTGACAGGCAGCAGTTTCTCAAACAGGGGAAATAAGATGTGGGGCCAGGTGTGCGAGTTGGGTTTTTGAAGCAGAAACCTGAACACCATATGTTTGTGGAATCAGAGAAACCAGTTGAAAAATAAAGAAGATTACTAAATTGCCACTGAAAACCACGTGTGTCTGCTTTCCCTTGCCTGGGAGGGATGAAGTGCTTTACTAGCAGATGATAACGGGCACATCCAGCATGGCTCTCACCATGGGATAGCATGGCTTTAGAGGTGGATGAAGTAAACTAGGAGGGAGATAGATTTTATGGAGATGTGCCTAAAGCCCCAAGAATAAATCCAAGTGCCCGGTGGATGTTTTTCAGCAGAAGACAAACAGTGGAAGCGTGGGTTGTTCTGGGGGTTGGGGATTCAGCTCCATGGTTTAAATGCCATGGAACTTTGTACTCTTTTGCTGATGCTCATATTTATCCTCCCGGCCCATCACTCATCATTCCACACGGGACATCCCCGCACACAGCCACCACATGCCTCTGACAGTCCTTTACAACCACTGAAGTCCTCAAGGTTCCTCTGACTGCTCTGTTCTGCAGCTCTTTCTTGGTCTAAAGCAAAAAAAAAAAAAAATTGTTAACTGATGATATATCTGTTTCTAGATAAAACAATCCAAAATTACTTGAGTCTGCAAATAAAAGGAAATGGGAGGTGCTTTTATTGCAAGTTTGGGGCTCAAGGGCACTTGTTCCTGCACTCATCCTGTCCCTTTCTGCCCCAGCCTTGAAAAAGCCAGTGGGAGGGGAGATTGGGCACCATCACCCTGTTCAGCAGCACGGTTTTGGCTCTTCCACCAGCTTCCCATAAGGAAGACCTCAGGAGAAGGTAGGGCTGAGGGTCTCCAACGCACCAGCAGAACTTGTTCATTGCCATTGTTCTCCATGTACCCCCCAGTGCCGTGCCCAGAGCAGCACTGGCACAGGCGGAACCTGCCCAGCACCTTTCCTGGGGGCATTAAAAGGGAAAAACCCCAAACATTAGAAGCTCAATTTGGCCCTGGGATGATGTAAATGCTTTGCAGAAGCATCTCTGCTGCCTACCGCGATCCCCCAGGCAGGCTTTGCCCCAGGTATTGCAGAATCGGCTCCAGCTGAAGAGCACCTGCTCATAAATATCCGCAAATCCTCCCACATCCTGCTTGCATCGTCACCCGTGTACTTTGCTGGGAGAGCACATGAGTAAACGACTGACTCACAACGTCTTATTCCTCAAATTTCATGCAGTTTCAGAGTTTTCCTTGTATTTTACATTAAGATGCTCGTTCCTTTTATAACCTTCATTACACATTAGGAAGAGTGCACGCAGACCCAAATAGCTCTTGAATTTATAAATATGGAGCAATCAATGTATTTTATTTTGCAATTATTGCGATAAACAAATGGGATATTTCGGTAATGCTCAAATGTGCTCTGTAAGTAATGCCTCTCATTGTCCTTTAATTGTATGTATTTGGTAAATGAGCTTTAAAGGTTCTATTATTATTCATTAGGCAGATATTACCATACACTTTCTGCAAAACTAATAAAATATAACTCTCCTCTGATCATGACGTAGCTGAGCTGCAGCCCAGGGCAATGCACTTTTATTACAGGTATGTATTACTGCTTCTTCCCAAAGTCCAGTTACGATGGTTACGTAGGGGCTATTTTTAGGTAATGGCTGTGTAATGAACATAGGCACTTACCGATTTTCTTACCATTTTCAGGCTAGAGAGCACTGCTAAGCTCGGAAAATGATACATGAAATCCAACTTGCTACGGAGTGCTAAATGCTCCCATGAGCAATACAGACCCAAAAGCTTTGGGGTGTCCCAGTGCTCCCCTGGGACAAACACCCAGGCCTGACCCCAAAAGTGCAGAAGATGCTGCTGGTGTCCTGCGGGGCAGGGGAAGAGGAGGTGGCCGAGCCCTGAACGGGGCGATGCAGGGGCACATGGCAGGCAGCTCTGCAAAGCCCCAGCTGAGCAAGGAGAGGTCAGAACCCAACAGCACCGAAATTAGTGCTGGGGAGAGGTGATGGGCGATTTACGCCATCGGGGTTGTGCCAAAGAGCTGTTAGTGGACATTCAGTGTTTTGTTGCCATTAATTGTCACCATCCATGGGAAGTTCAGTGCAAGCAGGACCCTGTTCTCACAGCCGTCCTTATCTCAAACCCTCTTGGTTACAAGCTCCTGCTTGGGAAAATGCAACATTTTCCCCCATGGCCTGAGTTGCGCTGTTCAATGAAATTTGTTGTCCAAAACCAGCCCTTGTGGCATCTTTGTATCAGGACCCAGAAGCCTGTATTCCTCTAAACCCAAACTAGTTCTCCCCACCGGTGGGATGCACTTCTGTGATTGCTGGTGTGTCTTCCTCAAGCCTTCATGTCCTGCATGGAGGAGCTTTATGTGGCCACGAAGAGCTACGTTGGGTTCACATCCAAAGAAACGCCAGCTGGTAGCCTCTGAAGAGGCATGTCCTCCTCAGAGCTCCCACCGGAGGTGGTATGCAGACCTCAGCAAGGTTACGGAGCTGGAGCCACGGAGGACCACACGGGAAAACCTTGACTGCAAGCCAGGGCAGCACATGAAGTTGTCTCTTGAAATAAAACTGTCACTGCTTTTGTCTCTCTTTGTTGCCTTTTTGGTTTTTAAATCAAAGGCCTTTAAAACAGTTTGCAAATCATATATATTTTTGGGGGGTTGGCCTTTAGAACGTGACACATAAAAATATCATTTGAAAGAAATAAAACAAACCACACCAAAATCCCAAAGAACAGCTACAGAAGTCCAGAAGGCTTTCTGAACCCCCACACACGGAGCCAAGGACATTTTTCCGAGCAAATTAATGAAAACTTGGCGTAACGAGCCACCGGGTGTTGGGTCTCAGCATAGTGGAACACAGTTGAGCAGGTGGGGAAGGCAACCCGGGGCTCAGCAGGTTGTGTGAAAATGCCACCCCCAGCATTTTCACCCATCCAGGCAACAGCTCCTGGCTTCGTGGTGGTAAAGAGGAGGGATGGGTGGTCTCGTGTAAAGGTCCACACCAATGGGTTTTTCAGGAGCAGGAGGCAGCACACGGCAAGAATTGGAGGTAACAGACCGTGGGAACAAACCTGCCTCCAGAGCAGCCATGCATCGTCACTGGGAAAAATTACCCACTTCTTGTCAAGGTGTGAGGAGGGAGAAGGTTTGTTATGAGTTTGTTATGGAGACGCTAACTCAGATCCCGTCAAGCCATTAATAACCCCGAACTGAAAAGATCTGTCAATCAGTTTGCGGAGCTGAATGGAAAACGACCGCGGGCAGAGCAGGGGGAGAGGCTGCAGAACGTGTCTGGTTCCTTCAGACAGATGTAAAAAATGACAGACGGGAAGTGCATTAAAAAAAAAAAAATTTCAAAACCAATCAGGAAAGCTATAAAAAATACATTAAAATATAATGAAGGCTAAGAAATAGAGAATATTACCATTTCCACTTTCCCATGCGGGTTTCCCAAAAGGACTATTAAAGCAAGGCAGCACAGGGAGGCGAGGAGTGTGGGCTCTCACTCCGGAAAGGCAACACTTGTTGGAATACCAATACGTCAGACAGTGAGAAACGTTCACACCCGCAGGATTATTTATGGCCGAATATAATGCCACGCCCCAAATCACAGCAAACTGTTGGATTTGGCTCTAAATCACAAAAGAAATGGAAGAAGCCACATTCATTTAGCAAGGAGGATATGTTTAATATAGAAGGAAATGGGTCAAGCAGCTGATAGCTCTATATAAATATTTAAATGGCAACAGAGCAGCCCATCATGTGTATTGCCTAGGGATTTAGGCTAGATAAATGAAGTTGGCCTTTTCCACCTTGTCATCTGAGAGTCAGTAAATATTTGGGGTGCTCAGCCACCGAGTACAGATGCTTTGGGAAAAAAAAAAAATCACAAGCATGCACTGAATTTTAAAAGCAAATAACTTCATGCTCCCGGACTCAAAGGAAAGAAACAGTTGCTGGTTTCTGTTTAAGTCAGAATAATGAAGAATTTTGTTAAGTTGTTGCTTAAAGGCAACAAATTGTGAATAAATTAAGCAAACTGAAATCTTACCCACCTTTTCTTGCTCCCTTACGGGGTCAGGCGAGGACTGGCGTGTACGTGCTGAAGGCACATGACATTAATGCATGGGAAGACAAACTCCAGCCTGCATTTGCTTAAAGCACAGGAGAAACTCTGATGGTTTTAATGGATATCCCACTTTAAGGCATCCTGAGAATTACATTTAGGATGCGAGACGCAGTGCACAGGTGATGCATGAATGATTCAGGTGTTGTTCTCTCTTGGAAGAGGGCAAAGAGGATGTGTGCTAGCACATGCATCACCTCTCACTTTTCAAGGACAGAGCAATGTCGTCCTTCCACTCCCTACCCTAACTTCAAGAGCTTGCACGTCTCCCTGCAAGGCTAAACACTAACTGAAAATCACCGTACGGGGGGTATTTCTCCCTGCTGAGCCCCTGGGCAGCCCCAGGCCCATGCCAAGAAGTGCAGAGTCTCAGCAGCACCGACCAGAAATAGGCTCTTCAGCACATATCATCTCTGGCTGGGCTGAGGCAATACATATGCATTGAGGAGGTAAAAACACATTATCAAGGAAATAATAGTCCCCCATCAGCTTTATTGTCACCAGAATTTACCCCACTGTGTAAGGTACCCAAGGTTTGGCAGTGTAATAGTGTTGATACCCACGCCAAGGCTACATCCGCTCTCCCAAAAGGAACATCCCGTTGAGGTAAGGCAAGATGAGGAGTTATATATTATTGATTTAGATATCTCAGCTTGTTTTAATTCAGAGAAGATTTGCTAGTTCCAGTAAATCATCTATTTTTAAGTCTCAATAAGAATTACTTTCAGGGATGGAAAGAAGAGGGGCTCATATCACGTTAACAATTAAAAACCGGGGCATGGCTGCTGCTGAGGACGGTATCTTTCCCATGACCCTGCAAAAAAGGCAAGTAAAGTTGTGCCAAGCCTGGAAAAGCAAGCCTGTGAGCATCCACAGCCATGGCACCGTCTGATGTAGGGGGCTGTCCAGTCGCTCCCTTCCACAGCTTCTGCTCAGGCTGGTAGAGTCAGTGTTTGATACGGGACTTGAATAAAAGAAATATGCATCCACAGTAACAGGGTAATATAAAAGATGATTTCTCCCAAAATGAGCTAAAAAAATGTATCATCCTTCCCAACTCTATGAAGTGTATACATGTTCACTCTGAATGGGAGAAAACTAGAATATCAGCATCATGAGTGCTGCTCAGAGGGTCAAAAAAAGCCTATTGATTAATAAAAAAAAAAAAAAAGCCAAAAAAAAGCCTTTTGATTAATCAAAAGCCCTATTGATTTCCTTGGAATGTCACAGATAAATGAACACAACGATGTAATACTGCTGGGCAAATCATGGGAGCAGATATTAAGCCTTTGAACGACAAATGACTGTTTGATGTAAAACACTGCACAGGGTAACTTCTTCATACCTCGGGACGTCGTGCCATGCCAGGTCAGGTTGACAGGTGATTACTGGCTGTGACAGATAAACGTGTCCTCGTTGACTTTGCGTGTGATTCTAGACACCCTGTTTTGGCATTCAGATGTGATAGGGGAAGCAAAATACACAAGTAGGGATGCTGAATGCCACCCAGGAGGCATCTGCCCCACACTGCCCTCATCTGGCCCCAGACTGAGTCCATCCTTGGTTCTCCTCACAGCCAAACCCAAGTCTGCTGCCTGTGCTGTGAGCGTCAGGGTGATTTTTCCCAGTTCCCCTTTTTTCCCCCTTATGCTCCCTTTTTCCTATTGCTGCACGCTTTAAGGAACAGAAAAGTATACAAACTTTTTTATAGTTTGCTAACAGACAATATTTAAAAATAAAAAGTCCTATACTCACCATATTAATAGTTATTTGTGCTGGGAGGGAAGTAAAATGAATACAGTGGACTTCCATTACAGGGAAGTAACAATGAACCAGAGCTGTTGCAATAAATAATGCCGCTCAGGAAACACAATGGGATGTAGCAGAGCCTGCATGCTTTCTCACAAAGGGACAGCTATAGCTCTGGCCAGAGGCAGAAGCAAAATCCCACGAGCTGCCAGCAGAGTGGGCAGGGTGTGGATGTGAGTGGCCATCCCATCCCCAGGATGCTGCAGGAGCTGGCTCCGCAGCTGCCCTGACACCCCATCCCCTGGGGAATGCTGCCCGAAAGCCTCCCATAGGTATATGCAGCTCATGGCTTGCTCAAGGCAGAGAGCACGGGAATTGCCTATACTGAAGGGAATTTGCTCTGGGATATTATTAGAAGTCCAGCCAGTTGTCTTTTCCTGATAACCACACCTTTCTTTTTTACATAATTTATAAAATTAAATGTGCATAGGCGTGGTGGCACATATACACAGGTACCAAGCACACACACACACCACTTTGTACTCACATTGTCCTTTTTCTGTAGGTGTTATTCAGACCCACCTCAGGTGCTTGTGAGAAACTCCCCTTGCAGAGTGTCCTTCACCCAGGAATAGCTCAGGTTTGTCACACTTCTGCCATCACCCAAGCAGGAAAATAAAGAGGAGACAACCACCTGTCCATTAGTGAATCACAACCAAGTGTCTGTAACAGCCAGAGCGTTTCTGAAATTCTGGCTATTTTTGCTGCAGGCAGCAGCGCCACGGATCAAGAGTGGAGAGCAGTGACGAGCGGCGTTCCTCAGGGGTCGGTGTTGGGTCCAGTACTGTTTAATAACTTTGTCAGCGATCGAGTGCACCCTCAGCAAGT
>NW_010246039.1:0-24283 GCF_000690775.1 Eurypyga helias
TGACCCCATTGTAGAAGGCCACTGTTTACAATGCAATGTTTACATTAAGCCAAGAACTTTTTCAGTTTCTCATACTTAACCTCTGTTCCCATCTTCTTGTCTACAGGATTGTTATTAGTAATAGTATTTTCATTACAGAGTAGTATTAGTAGTAGTATTGGGGTTTTATTTAATTTATTTTAAATTATTCAACTGTCCTTATCCTCCCCATCCCACTGGGGAAGAGGGGGAGTGACTGAGAAGCTGTGTGGTGCTTGATTGCTGACTGGGGCTACAGCACAACACTTCACAGATAAAAGGCAGCTGGCATACTGGCACCACTCCTTTCTTTCCTGTTGGTAACATAAAAAGGACCTACCTTGTAAAAAGAACAAGAGACACCAGGAAATTCTGAAAGACCCTACAGCTGTCTACAGTTTTGCTCATTATGAAGAATGAAGAAATGTGAGTGCAGTTACGTAAGAGAGAAACCTTTACCTTTATGTGTCAAACATGTTTTTGCTCCATCTGAAGGGAGTATCTTCCCTAAAAATGCAGAAAGATCAGAAAGTAAAATGTTCGTTGAGGAGAATCTCTGAAGCTTCAGCAGCTGCCACAAGAACATCAGCCACTGCTGTCTCATTTTTAGAGGTTGCCTTTGCCTCCTCTAAACACTACCAGATAATTAGGGACAAATAGGAAATGTCAAAGACTGTGCTTGCAACAGCCTTTGTTATCAGATACATCCCATTACATGATCATGTCTTCTGCAAGGGCCATGATTTCTAATGCATAGAGACCATATAGTTACCAGTACTAATTTGAAAAACAGAAAATTAGCTAAGAAAGCTGCTCTTGTCCAAAAATTTTGAGAGGTAAATGCTTTTGAGTGATTTTGTGTAATGACAGAAAGGTAACATCTGCCAGAAACAAAAATACTCGATCTCATATCATATGTATATGGAGAGGAAAGAAGTGTTCTCTTTTAAGTAGCAGTGGGGAAAAAAATGAACAAGTGAATAACAGAAGAGATTGTTTGGAGATACAAGCTAAAACTGCTGTGAAAACAAGCCAGCAATTCTATTTATATCCCACTTATCTCCCAGACTGGGAGGAGGGAAATGAAGAATGTGGTAGCTTCCCTCTAGCACCTTGACACTATAAAAAATGACCTAACAAATTAATAGTACAAAAATACCTCTGCTCATGAAATAGCAACATTTGTACTGGTCTGTACTTTATAGCATTCAAGAGACTGAAGAAAGAAAGGGAACTAAACAGGGCAATGTCAACCTCTTATGCTGCTAGTTTGAAAGGAAAAGTAATCATGATAATAGATCATACCTTTGAGGTTACAGCACAGATGGAGGGTCAGGGCATGTGCGCTGAGCACTAACAAATATACTGAGTACTGATGTGTAAGTTCCATGGTATCTACATTCTGGTGTTTCAACTCTTTATCAGGATATTTAAAAAAACCCTAAAAGGGATTGTGAGCAAGATCAATCAATGCCTGTCATCTGTCTTCTGAGACTCACAAATAAAAGGCGAATAGTAAGTCATAGATATTGACAAGGTATGTATGTTGATACTGAATGAATGATTGATGAAAAAGTAATTTAGAAGTAGAATCAACAAATCACAGAATAGTTGAGGCTGGAAGGGAACTCTGGAGGTCGTATGGTTCAAGCAGGGCTACCTAGCACCACTTGTCTGGGACCATGTCCAGACAGCTTTTGAATATCTCCAAGGAGCTTCCACAACTTCTCTAGGAAATCTGTGCCAGTGCTCAGTCACCTTTGCACTAAAATAGTGTTTTCTGTTCACAGAATCATAGAATCACAGAATGGTTTGGGTTGGAAGGGACCTTAAAGAACATCTGGTTCCAACCCCCCTGCCATGGGCAGGGACACCTTCCACTAGACCAGGTTGCTCAAAGCCTCATCCAGCCTGGCCTTGGACACTTCCAGGGAGGGGGCATCCACCACTTCTCTGGACAACAGACCTTCCTGTTCCTCAGTTTGTGCTCACTGCTTCTTTTCCTGGCACGGGACACCACTGAAAAGACTCTGGCTGTGTCTTCTTTGCAGCTTCTCTTCAGGTGCTGAGATTCCTCCTGAGCCTCCTCTTTTTTAAGCTAAGCAATCCCAGCCTTCTCAGCCCTTCCTCATAGGAAGAATGCTCCAGTCCCTTAATTATCTTCATGGCGCTTTTCTGGATTCTTTCAGCTATAAGTAGCATAGATTCCTTTTCTGAGCTCATGGTTTAGTCTTTCCTTGTATTTGTTTCTTGAATTTCTGCAGATTATGTTAGAGTTTTCACAACTCCATGATTCTGTGGATTGTTCTGAAATATTGCTGGAAGTAACAAGGCTCCCATGGGCATCCAACCATTACATTTGTAAAATGCATAGTGCTTTATATTATTTTATGTGTTCATTTCATTCTACACTGCCCTAGGCTCTGAAAATATAATTAACCCCTGCTCTGTCAAGTAACAGGAATAGTCGCAGCAGGCAGCTAGAAGAGGAACATCTGGAGGACATGTTCTTACACCATAATTTTATCTGGAGAATGAAGAACTGTATCACCTATATGTTGGATTGGTCAACAAAATAGCCTCAAGTGCTCAAATACATCAAACAGCTTATTGTAGCAGCACCAAAAGGCTGAAATGAAGATAGTTTTTCTTAAAATCTTTTGCAGCACATCATCAGTTGCAATCTGTTTTACATAATCAGTGGGAGGAATTGTTATTCACACAGCATTTTAGATCCCCCCCAAACCCAGTCAGGAAAATTACAAAAAAAGACAAAAGAAATGAAAAAAAGTTGACCTTGCAATAATGATTTAGATACTTGTCTTCGATCCAATTCAGTGATAATAAAATACACGCTGAAATGGTCTGAAGTGTGTAACAAGTGGGAGGAAACATCAGGTGACTGTTGGCTGTCTGCAAAATGTGGTAAAATAAGGTGATAAAACCACTGACTCAATAAGCTCTGTAGAGCACCTATAAGCCTCAGAAAAGTAAATTATGGGGATAGAGAGCAGTGAAAAATCTAATCAAAAGAACACCTGGGCAAAAAAAGCACCATGAGAATTCAGACACTCCTATGGCAGCACTCAAAATCTGACCAAACCTCATTTAACTACAGCTCTGCTTCTCTCCAGTAAACATAGGGCCAATTTGACATATATATATATAGTGTATAATACTAAAATATGTAATTTAAATATTATATGATTACATAATAAAATATATAAATATAAATTATAATAATAATAAAATCACATGTTCATCATGTCATTATCTTCATAGTTTGAAGCATCATGGTAAGGCAGAATTACTATTCACACCCTTTGCAAGTGCCCTCCTGTCTACCTCCTCTAAGAACCAAATATTACAGAGCACCTGTTACAGAACAATCTAAAAGAGAGTTCCATAATTTCTTTTGAACAGAAATGCAATGCCCATTTCAAATACAAGTGCTCTTATTGTTATGGTCACCATGTCCTATGTGGTCACTTTGTCTTTTTCATCTGTAAAGTAATCATGTAGGACATGTGATGAATCCATTGGGAGGGGAAAAATAAAAAGAAGCACCAGAGACACAAATGTTATTTTAAGTAGTGGAAGCTGCTTATCCCTCTCTATATTTAAGTTTTTCAGCTGGTGTCTCCAATTATATTCAAAAAGCACAAAAACCTCAGAACATGAAAGTTTGCCACAATTGGTAACAAGCAGCTCTTCTGAATACACAATTTTTGTTTTCTCATGATACTTGTTAGTTTAATCAGCTGCTGGTTTTTGCAGGCAGTCCCAGTTGCTGTCATATTTCTTGCATGGAATTACATAGACATGTTTGTGTAAGAAGGTTTTATGACAGTATCAAAAGATCAAATCAATTTAGTGATTAAATTTTCAGTTCCCCAACTGTCAAGACTCACAAGGACAGAAGCACTCGCTTAACAATTGTAACTGGCTAAAATATTGTCATTACTTAGGGCCACAAAGGTTAGTCCAATTATTCAACAATAAGCATAATTCTGTTTCTAGAAAGAAAATCAGTAGTAGAAAATTTTTTACTATGAAAATAAGAAATCAGAGGCAGCCCTTAAAATCCAGATCTCATATTCTTACAGCACAGAAGCAGCAGGGTGGATGAAGGTTGTGACACATACATGGTAATGAAGAGTGAGCAAGTGGAGGTGACTTGGTCTCTGTATTGATGCAAGCCAGAAACAAGCATACACGACAGTAAAGACAGAGGACACAGCCAGTTAGTCTCTTCGCACCTGAATATTCCAATCCATTACTGTTCCTAATCAAGAGAAGAGTCACAGTAAAGACTCTTAAAATTGTAAGCATTCTTCTCTTCAGCAGTTTACTTGCACAGACCCAAATCAGGCTTTATTAAAATATTTCAAACGTGATCAGGTGTATGTGGTACACGACAGGTATTTGTAAACTGTTGTGTTGAAATACAATGGACCCTTTAAACAGACACGAAGGACAGAGCATACGCATCATAAGTAATTAAATAGTGTTCTAAGTGGTGTTCCATGGCATTCTCCCAGTCAATATAATCCAAACCAAACGAGGCCATTTCTTTGTGACACAGGATATAAATTTAAATGTCTGCAATTCAATCATTTTGAGCCTTGCTGTTCAGACATGTAAAAAAATGATTGTACTTCAGAGCACCCGCTGAGTCGTTTGACAATGCTTCTTGTTACTATGTCGCTTCGGGACACATGGCATTTGTAAACAGCTCACCAGGCTGGACTTAAAAGAAAGATTATTTCTCCAAAGTGTATTTCTAGATTCTACCTTCTGGTATACTTTTCCCCTGCATATCTGTAGAGAATATATTCAATACAGTTAAACTTCCCTATCCTAAATGTAGGATAACTTTACCAAAATAAAAAAAAAACCAACCCAGGACTTCTAATTGCTGGATGTTCACTGATTCTGACTCATCCATGGGCCATTCCCTCTTTCAAGTAACAAGTTTTCCTTTATTTTCTTCCAAGATCCTTCCATGAAAGCTCTATGTAAGCGAAATATCTTGCTTCTGTGAATGCCATTAATTATAAGGCAAAATTAATGGCTTTCCCCCTGCTATTTTTTCTTCGTCTCTGCAGCTCTTTTTATTCCTCCTAGGTTAAGTTACTGGGGAACAGCAGACTCCACAGGACCTGCTGGTTTCCCACACATTGTGTGGGAAACAAACTCTTTTCTGGATTCCTAGAAAATAGTTTTGTCCAGCACAGGGGAAGCACGAAGCTCTAGTGTGAAGCCAGCACAGAGTCAAATATTTAGCCATAGTGTTATCAGTGAGATAAAAGAGAGCTTTTTCTTTGTTTCATGCTTTTACTTTGAGCATATTATCTCATGCATAATTCAGAGAGAAAGAAACCAATAGAAAGTAATTCCATGATCAGATCTTCTACACAGTGCCTGCAGAAATAGACATAACCTGGTCTGAATATATCATACCAAGAAGAATCACTTAGTAATCCATTATTCCACCCTGCCAACGAACTGCCTGAATTCTTCATGCTATCTCACTGAAAAATAAACAGCACAACTCTCATAGTTTGGGGAAAAAGACCACACAACTGGGCCATAAACCACAAGCCAAATTGCAAACAAATTATAAGACAAAGCAAGTCATGTAACTATTTTAGAAAATCATGAAACATAATTTTCAATTGGATTTTATTCCTGAAAATATTTTTAACAGATGTAAAGTTAGTTCATCAGCTCCAGGTCTTTAGAATATTCTAAATTCTTAGCATATACTAAGAAATAAGACACAGACTCCTATTAGTAAAATATTTTATATCCTCAGGCTCTTCTCTTGCAAAACAGAATCTGTTTAACACTACTTTACATTAAAAAATAATTTTGTAGCTGTGAGCTGGCATATCTTGTTACAATTCTGCTCCAAGAACAAATGCTTTGATGTTTCTAATATTTTACACACCTTTTAATTGTCTTAAATCTCCACAATGAATGTATTCTCTCTGAGGTTAATGTACTATACCCATTTAGTTTTTTGATTATAAACAGTAAGATAATGAATGTTAATATTCCTGTTGGTAATTCAAGATAGCCTGCAGGTATACTGGTGTACAGCACTCTTAACAGAAATCCAGATGTCTTGATCTGTTTCTGCTTTAATTTATTGACATTTTGCGAGTGTATGCTAAGACTAAGGGATTTCATTTTTCCACTAATTTTATTACATTCCTTTTTCAGTTTTCCAGCTGATTTAACGTTCTGAACAGCTCCCTCTATTCCCTTCTTTTTAATTTTTTTTTTTCCTTTGGATTGATTCAATTCTAATTACATTTTTGTTACAGTAAAAAAAAAAAATAAAGAGAGAAGTCAACAGTTCTTGCTATGGCATAACCTAACAACTATACACCTGACACTAACAGAAAGCCCTAAACGAAGAGTCAGAAGCCCAGCTCCTGGTAAGAAGAGAAAGTTATTCTCCTTGGTACAAACAACCAGGAAAGGACTTCATGGTAATTTTCTTGCGGCCTTGTCATATGCAACTTGCTCACAAATTTATCAATTTTTATTTTAAAATTATTTAGGCTGTTTGGCTGTGCTCTTCCCATTGGAAAGCTACCCTGTAACCTTACTGACTTCCGCGTACTTTACTTTCTTCTTATTTATAATTTAAACATATTCATGTCCATTTCATGAAATGTTGTCCATATAGAATCATAGAATCACAGAGTGGTTTGGGTTGTAAGGGACCTTAAAGACCATCTAGTTCCCCCCCCCTGCCATGGGCAGGGACACCTTCCACTAGACCAGGTTGCTCAAAGCCTCATCCAGCCTGGCCTTGAAGACATCCAGGGATGGGGCATCCACAGCTTCTCTGGGCAACCTGTTCCAGTGCCTCATTACCCTCTCCGTGAAGAATTTCTTCCTGATATCCAATCTAAACCTCCCTGTTTTCAATTTGTACCCATTATCTCAAGCTCCTCCTTTTACTGAACTAACTTTGCTCTTTTCTACATATTTAGCTCTGCAGGTAACAGTCCAAAACCTCTCACATTTAATTTGTGCTACGTTAAACAAGCTGCTAGCTTTCTGTGTAGTCTTGCTCACTTGCCTCACTTTCTGTGACTGACTCAGCTTCCTGGTTCAGGAAAATACATGGTAAATATGAGGAAATATGTGGAAAATACAAAGAAAATTATGTTTGAAGTTACACAGTATAATCTACCCATGATTGGTTCTTCTCAGCCAAATCTCTGCATAGTCAACAGCGAAAGCACCTGTCATGACTCTTATAGCTGAATCATAGGTTCTTAATTCAGGTCAAGTTGGCTATTGTTCAGGTTATTCCTCAGTGATGACTTGTGCTATTAAAAGCTTGCCCGGGATTTAAGTATTTTGTCCCTTAGAATCATAGAGTTATTTAGGTTGGAAAAGACCTTTAAGATCATCGAGTCCTTGGTGCATTACAGGCTTTCTCTTCTCAAAAGATACATGTAAGCAACTTGTCAGTTTGTGTTTATCTTGTACGTTTCTCTTTATGCCTCCTCCACAAATAGCAGGAGGCTGCAACAGTTCATAAGGGCAGCATAAAGATCTCCAGAATCCCTTCTGCAGCAGGCTTCACACCAGTATTTCATCAGCTAGCGCTAATGGCAAAGGACAAGCTGAAGACTCCTTTACTGCTGTTGTATCGTTGCCTGAACACAAAATGAAAGCCTGCTGTTTTCATTCCACCTGTGTTCTACCTCCAGCAATTCCTAGTTTCATCACTCATACGTCAGCCAAACAGCAGCCATCGCAGACTTCGGAAAATATGCTCAGTGTTTCATGTTCTGCATGAAGGAGGGCATGGTGGTCCTCACGCTCATTCTTCAGCCAAGGACATAACGGCAAGCTTTGTATTTAGCTTTCTCAACAGCTGAGAGTACTCTGAGCTGCACCAATAATAATATAGAAAATAACAGTAATAATTAGAGGTCTGTTCCACGAGTACACTGAATCAACGCAGCTATCACAACAGTTTCCATGGCCAGCAGCACAGAAGATGAACACCCTGGTCAGAACCGTATCTGTCCGTTTCTGACGTTACCGCTGACCCTGAAGATTCAGGTGCCCACCTACATGTTGTGGATTTTTGTGGCAGAACTTTAGATGTAAATCCAAAGAAAAGTTTAATTACATATTTTCATTCTATCTCTCAGTACTAACCAGCAGAATTCAAATGAAACCTCTTTCACAGTCTATACGAATATATGATCAAACTCTAGGAATTACAGAAAAGCCCTATTATTCATGTGAAGATGAGCAAATGTTCCAGTAACAGGAGGGGTTATTTCAGAATAAGGTTACAGATAAATAAACTACTGACAAGAAGAAAACTGGGAAGGAAGGGGAAGAGAGAAGCTAACACTTTCCGAAGAGTAATTATTTAAAAATGGACCAAACCCATGAGATTCCAAATCTTTCCAGAGAAGGAGTTTGGCTCAGGAGTGAAGGATTCTGCACAGCAGTAAAAGCCTGCATTCCTTATCTCCTCATCCATGGCCCTATTTCAGGAACATTTTGCCAGCATACTCTTAAGTAGGCACAGGGGACTAATTTTGTGCCTTATAATCAAATTTACAACAGTTACTATTTCTCATTCTTTTTTTCTCTATTGAATTTCTCTATTTTCTCTATTGAATCTTCGTATACTTTGTTAAGTAATACCCATAAATACAACAAAATAATAAAATGTTTTGCTTGCAATCTGATAAAGCACATACAGTTCCCTTACCTATCCGAAAACACTGGTATTAAACTATCCCCCTGTCTTTTTAGTTTAACCTGGAAATTCTTACCAGATAATGCTGCTGTAAAAAGTGAAATATAATAAAAACACTAAAGTGACTCAATTCTATTCTATTTGGACACTTTGTGTCAATATTAGAAAATAACATAAATCTCACTGCTTTGGAGGTGGGGAATCAATTTTTTATATTGACTTTCTCAACAAACTGAAATGATGATAAGAATCTTTTTTAAAATTCTAATCATTAAAATCAAATTTTAACCCATAAAATGTCAGATTATATGTATATACATGTATATCAATATAAAAATATTTAAATATATTCAAGAAATAGTATTCCAAACCTGAAAATTTGTATTTTAGGTAGGTAGATTTTAATTTGCCTTTACGAACTAGTCTTAGACTACATGAACCATGATAAAATCTGACAGAATGATTCCCATGATGTGCTATGACAGCATAGCCAGAGAAGACAGTGAAATGCCAGAGAAAATGCAGTTCAGCATAGAGAGAGCAATGCAAAATACATACCTGTCTCATATTCAGAATATTTTTAAGGAAACTGAGCTAAGGCTAAGGGACTATACCTCCTTCTTCAGAGAGAATAGTTTGTAGAACCTCCATGCTCTTGACAGTAAAGTGGTATTTTATCATGTCTTTTTTTCCTAAATGCTTCATACACTCTGGTTCAATCATTTGGATGAGCAGACTATTCTCAACAATACATATTTCAATGGCTTATTCTTGTATTTCAAATAAGTATTTTGTTTGTAAATTGGGCTTATTAAAATGATACCAAAGCCCAGCAATGGATTATTGATTGGAGCTGAATGGACAGCAGATTTCAAATACAGAGCTACTGTTATTTTTCTCTTCTTTTTAATTAGGAATGAAGTAAGGGTAAGTTTGTGAATTCCTATCAATGAATACTTTGTCTTTCTTCTCATCCCTTCTCCATTCAGAATCCACCCACTCCCCCACCCCAAAAAAACCTGTTTGCTTAAAACAAACCCACATTTCCTCTCAAAGAAGAAAAATTATTTATTCTTACATGATTAGTAGGGCATAAACCCATTTTGAGATGGTTTTTGTTTGCATTTTATGTCCAAATACAAAATTCTAATATACAGATATACTGATGTTATTGCTACACGAGTAGTGATCTATTTTATGAACTAATGTGGGATTGAATGACCTTACTATAAGAACATAATGGTTTATATTAACATAAGAAGCCATGTCAGTTCAGAACATTTATAGTAATTGAGAAACATCTTAGGCATCTGTCAGTGTTTTAGAAAACCCTCTTGCTAAGCTCAGAAATACAGAAGTACTTTTTGTAAGACTGTTAAAAATGAGAATAGGCTATTTAAGTTACTTTAAAGCTGAATGAGTTTAACATATAAGTAGATATAAACCACTTGAAAAAGAAATCCAACTTGTATTAAACCCTAATATAAATAAATTAGTACCCCAGGAAATGAAGGAAATAAAAGGAATTATTAAAACCTATGTTCTCAAAACTGACCAGAGAAAGGAACAGGCAACATAACCACTCATAGAATGCAGTCAAGACTAGTCCGTAAAAGGGTGGTATCAATGCAAGAATGAGAGCAGCCATTTGGAAACTAAAGAAACTAAAAGAGAGCGCTTCACATCTCTGGATTGTAATTAAAAAAAGAAATCATTACATGTGGCCTAGCAACTCTGCCAACTACTTTGTTAATACTTAATAAACCTTCCCTAAGGCCAGAGAACTCATGTAATAAGGAGGAAATGGGCCAAGGCAGCATTTCAGGATAGGAGTATTTTGTTCTTATACAATATTTTGATTTCAGCTCAAAATTTTAGGCTATCATAGGTTGGAGGTTTTTTGCCTTTTGTCTTCCTCCAGAAAACATTAAGGATATCCATTAAGCTATTTGCCATCCCTGTTAGAAACAGAAGTCAGGGATATGCCTATGAAGAGACAGGTAGACAAGAACAAAACTGAATTTGGCAGGAATACTATGCCAGAAGCTAGATGAAGGTGGAAAATGGAGTATGGGATTAGGAAAACTTGGCAAAAACTTCCACAGGAATTAAATTCCTGGGGTAGAGGGACTGTTACAGAAGGACTGGAAGTGAGGAGACTTGAAGTGGGTTGTGTGCTGTGCTGACCTGGGAGCGAAAGAGTTACCTGGCTAGAGCTGGAGAAAAAGGAACTCAGATGAAAAAGTGAATGAACAAAGACGCCTTGTAGGAATAAGCAAATTCTCCACTAGATTTGTTAGAAAGATAAGGTTTTGGAAAGTCTTTGGCACAGAAAGTTTCAGGGGATGTAAAACTCCAGGTTACTAAACACTGGAACAAGCTAAGGCGGAAGACAGGTTTCAGGGCGCTATGTCATGGTAAGCCACTTACTTCAAAGCACTCTATACCTGAATATTTCTACTGGGCTTGGTTGGGAGTTTGAGTAAACCCACAGATGCTGCTGTATTTTGCATGTCCCTTACATATTTCCATATTTGGAACTTCTATAAAGCTTTTTTTTTTTTTTAATCAGAATGAGAAATCTTAATTTTTGTTCCATAGGCTTAACTGTAATTACAGTGGAATCCAGGTCTATCTATAAAACTCAGAATGCATTTCTTTTTCATTATTAGATGTTAAATTTACCATTATTAGCTTCAATCATTGTAGCTGTGTTCTATATTTATTAAATTACGCCTTTTAACTACAAACCAAACTGAATGACACTATAACAACAGTGAAAGAGTACTAGACTGATGCATAAAGTTCAAGAGCTCTGAAAGAATGTACAGTTATCAATAAGATTCATAGGATAATCTTTCTCTAAATATTTGATTCACGCTCAAGAAAGTTTACAAACCACTCATTTTCACATCGTTGTCACTTCCTCGTAAAAACTGAGCCCCTTCACTCACCAGATTGTTTCACACTGTACACAAATACCAACTTCTCTGAATCCCTTTGGGCAGACTTTTCTTTCTGGTTTTCTGTGGTTTGCTTTGGGTTTTTGGGTGGTTTGTTGTTGTTGTTTTGTTTGTTTTTTTGTGGTTTTTTGTTTGTTTGTTTTATATATATATAAATAAAAGAAAGAAAGACATTCATATCCCACCAGCACAGGAAAAATTTGTTATTGAAGAAGCATTTCTATCTTAGTGGTTTAATAGTTCTAGCTCAAGAAAGCTACAAAGTTAATAGATACATAAAAGCTTAGAACCTTGATTGACTTTATAGCTGAGTAAATGAAAGCTTGGAGGAACCTGAAGACAGCTGAACTGGTTGCATTATTCACGACGGGCAAACACAAAGCAGTCACACAGAACATGGAGTTACAGAGAACAGAGTATTGCTTTTCAGCCTCGTGTACAGTTAGATGTTAAAGGCTCATTATCTGGCTGGACCTTTGGGAGTTATTTGTACAGAGACTACTTACGCATGTTGGGCTTTCTCACTTGCTAACAAGGCTGGGTTTCGTTCACTGTGTCTTAACAAGACCTTTCTTGTCCTTTTGCCTTCCCAAAGGAAAAAGACAGAAGTGGAACTATTTTTAAACCATTTGGATGATTTAAAATATAAGGTGTTGATTAAGGCACTCTCATTTTATTATTACAATACCTACAGTTAATGTTCCTAGCCACACAATTAGATATCAAATGCAGAATGCAGTTCACTAACTGAACTAACTGAATTAGAACTAACTGAATTAGAGCATGTTGAGGCAAAATATTGATAATTCTGTCAAACAATCAGAAATATGCTGACATGTCAGTGGAAAACAGCAATCAAAAAAAAAAAAAAGGAAGTTTGAAAAAGTTAGGGTTTAATTTGAAAAGGGTCCCAGGTTCTATTCTGCCTTTTGCTGGCACAGATCAGCCTACTACTAATATTTAATTTATTTACTACTAATAATAACTTACTAATATTATAAGCCTACTACTTATAATGCTTATAACGATGTGAAAAAATCACTGCCATAAAGTGGCTGTGCAGTGCGGGAGGGTTCAGACAACTCAGAACTGTAGTTCTATGTGAGCCCTTTTGTGTTTACATGCATCAATGGGCAGAGAGGGGATGAAAAGGAGCCTGAACCGGGGTCTGCGTCATTCTCCAAGTAGGAACTAAGCAACGCTATCTTTAGTTACAACTTCCTAACAAGGTCTATTGTTAGATCAGAATCCCTTGCTGTTCAAGGGGTTAGAATGCAAGCACCTGTGCAGACGGCCTCATCCCTCACTTTCAACTCAAAAGGCTCAGGCATTCCTAAAATACTGCATTTTATAATCATTAAACAATCTACTAAAATATGTAAGAGTATGATTTTTATAGGTAGTTTTCTATCATGTGCAAGATACAACTCAGGGACAAGGTACAGTTTCTGTCATAACCACAGACAGAAGGAACATCTATGATTAGAAATATTTAAGATACTAAGTCCTTTCGCTTTTCAGAATTTTTTCTTCCCTCTTTCTGAACTGATGAATTCAACATTACCTCTGTAATTTAGATAACTGAGATGCTGATCCCAACTAATAAGGCTGAGAGAGTTGGGCTTGTGCAGCGTTGGGAAGAGAAGGCTGCGGGGAGACCTTATAGCCCCTTCCAGTACCTGAAGGGGCTACAAGGAAGCTGGGGGGGACTTTTTACAAGGGCCTGTAGTGACAGGACAAGGGATAACGGGTTTAAATTGAAAGTGGGGAGATTAAGCCTAGGTATCAGGAAGAAGTTCTTCACGGAGAGGGGGGTGAGGCACTGGAACAGGTTGCCCAGAGAAGCTGCGGATGCCCCATCCCTGGAAGTGTTCAAGGCCAGGCTGGATGAGGCTTTGAACAACCTGGTCTAGTGGAAGGTGTCCCTGCCCATGGCAGGGGGGGTGGAACTAGATGGTCTTTAAGGTCCCTTCCAACCCAAACCATCCTGTGATTCTAGGATTCTGTGATTTAAGCAGCAACTTTAATTTGTTGTGCATGAAGAAAGATAAACTCACAGTTGTAAAGGAACAGAAAAAAAAGGCTTAAGAGATTTTTACTCTTCAGATGGAATTTAGGGGGAGGGCCAGAATCGACTTCTGCTACTTCCATGTGCCCCTCAAATGTAAGGTCTACCTAAATTATGTGTTGGGCTTTTCCTCTTGTTTTACCATAGACATTGAACAATTATTTTCCTAGTTTTTCTTGGAAGCTTGGACAACTGGTAGAGTAGCAAAGGGAAGATGCAACTCTTCAAAACTGAAGCACTTCACATGTGATGAAATATAATTATATGACTGCAATAAACCAGTGAAAACAGAAAATTGATTTATAAAATTAGTGTGACTCTTTAAACCTTATAATTCTATTTATTTTCGTTAATGTTTCTTAATCTGAATACTTGCATAATAGTTAAGGGAAAGACATTTCCCTCTTCGATATTCAGTTGCTGGCCCTTCCACTTACAGACTTGAAGACTCAGAGGAGTGTTCTTTAGATTTCTGAAAGGCTTACGGACAAAACAGAGAAGACATTTTTTCCTTGGCAGATTTTAAGGTAAAATCCCAGATTTAAGCAACAAATATAACTCAAACACCTTATGTCCTCTCCCCCCTGTACTCCCCTTCCTGACCCCAGTGTGGTAAAACAAGAGGGGTCACAAACTTAGATTGTTTTCTTTTGCAGGTCAACTTTTATCAAAGCAGGATTGAGTTTTTGGTTTGGGTTTTTTTGTCAACTGCTGAATTGGAACTTGTGCTTTATACAGAACTAACAAATCTGATTTATGTTTTCACATAAAATCAATAAACTCAGCTAGAACATAAGTCTTCACACTGTGTGCCTTCACATGCCTTTTATCATTACATTCCAGGATTTTCTTACATTAAATAACTGAATGTGTAAGAAACTAACGACTTTCTAGATACAAGGAATGAGATCTTCCATTTGTGTCAAGCTTAACTATATTATGTATGATTCAGGCATTTAATACATATAGAAATCTAGGTATCATATGACTATATCTGCATGGGCAAATATTGGCCGGAACACATCTGTAGCCTGAAAGAGTTGTGCTGAGAATATAACTATATAAAATGTGCTTCAGGTGGTTCTACTAAAGACTAGCACTGGACTAGTCCAAAGCAAATGAACAGAACACCCACTAATAGCTGGAATGTTGCTTCCAGTTCAGTTTCATCCAAACAAAATCCAGTTTGTGTACTTCCATACTACACTCACACAAACCAAAGCACAGTAAGGGTTAATAATTGGTATCAAGAGTTTCACTTCAGAAGTGCATTTCTGTTGCAATGCAGACACATGAACAGGGCTGCCATAAAAGATCTATTTTTTCCTTCTTTGAGGTAAAAAGCCAGGGTATTGATCAAAATGAAAATGGTGGGTTGAGGATTTGCTTCTCCTGTGCCTAACGAATCTTACAATGGACATGTTGTGTCCCTAAAAATGCCCTTTCAGCTTCAGAGAATGATCATTCAAGGAGCTTCATGAGCCATAGGTTGAATCCATTTAATGGACGCTTTTCATGAATTTGCAGTTTTCTGTTGTGCATAAATGCAAATGAATATACCAAAGCATCTGGGAAAATACATATTTTTTTAAAATGTATTCATAATTTATATAAGGTTTCAGCAATTGCAAAGCCAAGAAAAATCTCGACCTAGCTGTACATACAAGTAAATACTACAGAATGGAAATTAACATATACTGTAACAAATACCATGACATGGCTCTCCATTCTCATGGGAGTTGTTTGTTTTTCCTTCTGCTTGGTGCCCTACAGCTAGTTGTTTCCATTTACAAGTCTCAGTGTGATAAATCAGAGCCGTTCTGAGCTGCTATACAGTGCTGTCAGCACACATCTCTCTCAGCAAAAAAGAATTTTGATATTCTAGATGCATCCCAGATTAACTAAACTACTGTTTGTATGTTCACAATTTCCTAAATAATTCTAGGTGTGTTACTTCAGTGTTCCGATCCTTGCAGTTAAATAATAATTCCACTGCAAAACATTAGCCAGAATATACACAAGAACATGAATTCATAAAAATTCCAAAGATGCTCTGGTTCACCTATTATTACACTCCCTATTAGTTACAAGTACTAGTACTGGCTTATTTCAGACTTAAGGGAAAGCTTTATCTAATTTGTATCTTTCAAAGAAGATTATAGCATACAGTTAATTCCTACAAATGCCATCCTCATTAGGAATGTTTCGATGGACCAGGACCCCACTGTTATCAATACCTCGGGAAAGGGACTGGTATACTGTATGATGATACAAGTCACCAGAATACTGCAGGTCAACAGGATATTACAGAGCGTTTGGAAACAGTTCATTCATGATAATGGGAAAGCTGGGCTTCTCTGTGGTTTCTTTGATGACAGCAGGGTCATCAACTTGTACAACATACCCATAATTCTCTTAATGTCAGCTTGATTTCAACAGTGAGATGGAAACCTAAGTATGAACAAAGTAACGTAAGTAGAGGTTTTGCACAGTCACCACATAATACCCTTGCAAACCACACTTATGAGCATATATATGCATATATATAATACATAAGCAACTGTAACTTGAGATTTGATAATTCTTGATGCACAGTATTCCACTGGCTGAACACTGATCATGCTATTACACAAATACATACAAGTAAAGGGACTCCAAAGATGTGCTCTTGTCTGCACTTTGCATAGTCCATCCCTCAAAATATTACATTTACTTTCCTGCAGATCTGAGTATAATACTATTTTATTCTTCTTATATAAAATGAGACTGCTTTGTATGTAACTGTGCATATCTGCTCAAAATGAGATTTCTATTGAGACAATATCATGTATATTTTGCTGCTTGGATTATCTGTAATTTCTATTAGGATTTAAATTATGCTGCTGCTTGATTTGTAAACTGGAATAAGTTAATAGATAAATCATTCAAAACTTCTTAGATTGTTGATTCTTTTTTTTTTTTTTTTTTTTTTTTACTTAAGAGGTAAGTAATGAACCTGCTCCTCTCACATATTCCTTCTGCATGGTGCTTCATTGCCACCACAGTCCTGGCAATAATTCAGGTCTGGTCACATCTATTCCTGGTAACATAGCAGCATGTATCTGCCTCTGTTACTTTCTTCTTTTCCCCTGTGATCACTTATTCTGACTAACAGTTCCCCAGTTCTCTATCTACTATCAAATGCACCTATTGTCAAAACTACTTAAGACTAACTAACAAATGCTGTGTTTGCTTGGTTTTGAAATGCATGAAAGGCAGTATCATACAGAACAGAATCTGCACTGTCTTCCCTGAAGTTTCAATTTCATCTAATTCCCAAATGAAAAGCTTTTTAAATATTTATAATTACCCATAGTTGCAAAATACTTAATTATAAGTAATCTGTATACTGAGTAATACAAAAAAATATTTTAATTATGCGTCTCTGAATCATAGTATGTTATATATGGAAAGAGTTGGGTTTACGTGAATTGTAATTCAAGAACTGTTGCTATCTCTGTGATAATACTTCCTAAACTTCAGTTTATTCTGTTCCTTCTCTAGCATGAAACAGCTGCTCCAGGAAGTGAATGTGTTTTCCTAGATATTTTGTACTGTGGTGAATCCATGCATAATAAGATATTAATATTAATTCATTTTTAAAAATGGGATCATAACACTTAATTTTTTCAGCTGAATTCTTCTCTGTCATATTTTTTAATCTGCTCTAGTATCCATAGCCAGCATTCACAAATATTAAACTAGCTTCTGTCTCTGCTATTTACCCTGATCCAAAGAAGTAATATGCATGGCCTTCTACAATGGGGTCATGACCTTGGTGGTAAAGGAAGGCCAACTTATGTCATCTACTTGGACTTGTGCAAAGCCTTCGATACTGTCCCACATGACATCCTTGTCTCAAAACTGGAGAGATGTGTATTTGATGGATGGACCGCTCGATGGATAGAAAACTGGCTGGATGGTCGCACTGAGAGAGTGGTGGTCAACGGCTTGATGTCCGAGTGGAGACCAGTAACAAGCGGTGTTCCTCAGGGGTCGGTGTTGAGACCAGAACTGTTTAACATCTTCATTAGTGACATGGATGATGGCATTGAGTGCACCCTCAGCAAGTTTGCTGACAACACCAAGCTGTGTGGCGTGGTCGACATGCTGAAGAGAAGGGATGTCATCCAGAGGGACCTGGCTGGAGAGGTGGGCCACTGCCAACCTCATGGAGTTCAACAAGGCCAAGTGCAAGGTCCTGCACCTGGGTTGGGGCAATCCCAAGCACAAGTACAGGCTGGGTGGAAAATGGATCGAGAGCAGCCCTGAGGAGAAGGACTTGGGGGTACTGGTGGACGAAAACTTGGACATGAGCTGGCAGTGTGCGCTGGCAGCCCAGAAAGCCAACCGTATGCTTTAAAGACCCTTAAAGGGATCTTTAAGGTCCCTTCCAACCCAAACAATTCTATGATTCTACCAGATGAAGACAGATCTTTCCAAGAGCCTTGCATATCTACTGCCTCCTACCTTTAGTGTATTCATTACTCTTTGTGGGAAAAAGAGCTGCTTTTGGGGGTGTTTTCATCTTTGCTTCTCAGTCTGATAAAGAGGGAACATGCTGTCATGTTTATTCCTACAATTTTAAATGGAATCTAAGTAAACACTTAAATGAATCTAAAAGACTACACAGTATAACAGCACTGGCAGAGCATGTTAGCTCCAGACAGAGGTTTATCATATTTAAGTGCTATTTATACATTGCAGAAAAGGAAGCTCTGAAATGTCCATACAGTCACAATGAATATTTTGCACTCTCAAACCACAGCAGTTTGAATTGAAGGTACATACTAGGAGTATGTCCCGTAAAAGCCCTAGCAATATTTGTGCTAAAAATACATCTTTGCATTTGCTTTATAAGGGGAATGAAGGTAGGAGTAGGCAAAAAAAGAAACCATAATTCAGTATACAAAAGCAGTCTCCTTTTTCCATCAGTTTCCTATCATACCTAATGATCAGTTGCCTGAGTAAAGATAAAATTACAGATTAAACCCTTTAAGAGTGGTTTTATACTGTAAGTGTGTTTTTCATGATTAACTTTCAGAGGAAATAATTTATCAAAAGAAAACACTCTCCATATTTTGGCATAGCTTTTGCTGGGAAGGTTAAGGATTAAAAACATAATGGAGTTCCATGTTATCATTTCTCTTTTTATATGTCAGCTTTTTGGAGTGAAATTGGTAGCAAGATCTCAACACATACTTTTGAGGCTGAGCGTAGCTTATAATAAGAGGAGTAACTGATTAATCCATGGAAATGCTGATTCTAGTCTGAGTATAAAACTATAGTGCACATCTCACTGAGAAAAGAGTCAGGAGCTACTTTTATACATGAGACCTATTCCATGTTGCTTCATCTTAACAGAAACAATTTGAACTCATGCAGTTTGTACTTCCAACTGTAGTTTACATAGTACATGGCAAGTATAAATCTGAATGTCTGCATTTCAAATTAACTGGCTTGTCCCTCAAAAGGCAGCCTTTGAGCAAATGTTTCTTTCCAAGGCTGTGATGATTTGTTGATTCACAAGGGGTTGGTCTGACACTAGCAGCATCTAACAGGATGATACCGAGAGGGAATACCATTTCCAAAAATCACAACTTAATGTAATTTGTTACATAAGGTGAATTGTGTAATCAGAAGAGTAACTTTCATTAAAAATAAACAGTAAAAGGAGGTCATTCTGTCTTAAGATGGACAGCCCGAAAAACATCTGTAGTGAAATTCTTTTCTTTCCCCATAAACAGTAATTACTTTGTCATTTCATGAAGAAATGACAGTCAACAGTTGCAGTTATTTTTCTAAAATGATAACAGTTTTTCCATTAAAAATTAGGTACTGCTTTTGTACAGCTCTCCAGACTGATGGTATAATCAATGGAGAAGTTTTTAAAATACATTTAGAATATTTCTGCTGAATTAAGACACTTTCTTGCTGCCAGAAAAAGAGTAAATCCCTGCCTCTACCCTCACTTGCTATCTGTATCAGAAGTAGAGTGCAGAGACATTTTCTGCAGGTCTATCACTCATCTGGGGCAGACATGAGAGCAGGCAGGCAAAAAGTGGGATTGGGGTGACTTCCATTAGCAGGATCCAATGTAAAAAAACCCTAAAATTATCTGTGATGGGTAAGAATCAGTTGACAGTATTTCCTGTGGAGTAAAAGGGAAGAAGAGAGAATGGAAAGCAGGGGAAGAAACTTTAATTCTAACCTGATTCTGTGCTGCTTCTTTACAATGCACTGACTCTTATTGCAGGAGTCATTAAGTTCAGGAATAACATCATCTGTTTTCAATAGGTAGATATGTACATGACATACACCTCTAAAAATTAAGTTCTGAAGAATAACAATGGTATTAGTCAAAATTTAAGACAAAGGAATTTGGTCCATCCTCAGAGTTTTTAGTAAGACCTTTTCCATAGTTAGGGATTTCATCATCTTGCACTTATACATTCCATCATTGGAGACATTGTGCATCAAGGAAACCCTTTATAGACATTTACCAAAATTATATATTATGATGCTTCACACTCTTAACCTTTGAGATTGAAAAATATTATAGAAAAGATCTGTGTTTTATCCAGTGGATGCTTTAGGAGCAGTGGATAATCAGATGAGGCAATGGATAAGCCCAGAAGGCTTTCCAGAGATGAAGGTGTAAAATTGAGATAAGAACTATTTACTGATTTAATAGAAGTGAATTATATATATAAATGAATATGTAACAATTCTAATAATAATAAGTAATTAAAATGATAGAAAATAAAACATATGATACAGTTGCCCACCACCCACTGACTAATGCACAGCCAGGTCCTGATTAGCAAGGGTCAGAGGCAGAGAGCCTGAGAGCTGCAGCCCGAGAGTGATTGCAGCAGAGTCTAAGTGAGCCTCATGAGCGACAGCACAACGGGAAAAGCCAGCCGATACACCAGCTCATAAACAAACGAGCCAGCAAAGGAATTACCAAGAGATAATAAAGGAGTTAGGTCCTTAAAAGAAGACTTAGAAGAGAAGCAAAAGGAGTTATGGTCCCCAAGCCCACTCCCCACTTTTGTACCGAGCAGGATGTACTATGGACTGAAATACCCCTTCGGTCAGTTTGGGTCAGCTGTCTGAACTGTCTGTCCCCCCACAGTGCCTGTAGTGACAGAGTCAGGAACGCAGCGGCAGTATCAGAACCTGAGAGAGACCTTGAATTGGATGCAGGCACTCCCCAGAACCAGCTGAAGAGTCACCTTATCAATACTTTTCTCAGGGTAAATCCAGGAACACAGCTTCATACCAACCACTGTGAAGAAAGTTAACTCTTTCCTAACCCAAACCAGCACATCATGAAATGCAGTTTTCATCTGTCTTCTGTGTGGAGTATAGGGATTCTGCCTGTATTAGAATCACATTTTTAATCATCTGCCTCTAAAATTGGGTATGGCAAAGCAAATGAACAGCAGAATGACGAGTAGAAAGGGTGAATATAAGAAAGAAATACCAAATGAGGACAAAAGAAAAGGAACATATGGAAGGAGTGATTTAATCACATGGTGTATGACATAAAAGTGTATTTAACTACTATGACAAATTTCCTAAGCAGATAACGGTCAGTGTTCTCAACAGCAAATGCTGGACAATCTTTTCACAATTAAGCAATTTTAAGTATTTGACTCAATTTTAAGGTATGAATGTCTCTGAGAAAAGTGAGAAGATTTTTGGTAATAAAATCCTACAGATTGACTTTCTTACTGGATCTGAATTTTTTTATCCTAAAGGAAAACATGGGCACAAATGTAGAGTTTACAACAGGTTTAAATTCCTTTATACGAATCTGACACTTTTCCTGGTCCCCCTGACCTCATCATCCTCTTAGATTTCACTTAACTGATTTCCTTAAAACTACTGCATGATTTTCCATCTCCACAACATAAATGAGAAGACTAGACGAATTTCTGTCTGTACTTGAAGTCAGCAGTGAAATTCCCACTAACTTTCAAGTTGAGCTTGCATGATGAAAGAAAACTATCAACTTACAGCTAATAAAGACCATATTTTATTTCTCATCTTGATTATAGAATCATGTAATCATGGAATGGTTTGGGTTGGAAGGGACCTTAAAGACCATCTAGTTCCAACCCCCCTGCCATGGGCAGGGACCCCTTCCACTAGACCAGGTTGCTCAAAGCCTCATCCAGCCTGGCCTTGAAAACTTCCAGGGATGGGGCATCCACAGCTCCTCTGGGCAACCTGTTCCAGTGCCTCCCCACGCTCTCCGTGAAGAACTTCTTCCTGATATCTAATCTCAACCTCCCCACTTTCAATTTAAACTCGTTACCCCTTGTCCTGTCACTACAGGCCCTTGTAAAAAGCCCCCCCCAGCTTCCTTGTAGCCACTTCAGGTACTGGAAGGTGCTATAAGGTCTCCCCAGAGCCTTCTCTTCTCCAGGCTGAACAAGCCCAACTCTCTCAGCCTGTCCCCATAGCAGAGGTGCTCCAGCCCTCTGAGCATCTTCGTGGTCCTCCTCTGGACTCGCTTAGATTGACTGATCTAAGAATGCAAAGCAATGAACAGTTAAGGTCTACCTTTCATGTGTTATACCCTCATCATGGGGTTTTGGCAGCATTTTTCTCTATCGTGTATCTTTGGTGGCGTTAATGTTGCTGATGTCAAAATGCAGTAAGATACCAGTAAGTTCTGCATCTGAGACCAATTTTCACACAAAAGCTACAAAAACACTCTTAATTCTCCACTTTATTTTCATATTCACAGGTCACTTCTTGGAGTCTAATAGATAGCATTAAAACCCCAGTCTTATCTGCTATTTTCTCAAGAAAAACCACCCCAAAAACCAAAAACCCAAAGACAAACCCACACCTTTGAAAAAACATTATAATACATTTTGAATTCCCAAACACATTAAACGCAGTCATATGCTCAAAAAATGTCCTGTGGACATTTTTTCTGAAGGCTCACATTTCTATATGCTCAGGCTACAGCACATTAATACAAATGAGGTTGTATGCAGCTTTTTGAGAGAATTTATTAGTGTGTTCAATCTTGCAGCTTAAATTACCTACTAGCATTTGATATTTGTCCACAAACATGTATAAAACTTTCTCCTAACTCAAATATATACTGTCCTTTCTTTAGTAGCAAAGTCATAAAAATATTTTTAATTGGAAAAAAGAATATCTAACTTTATCACAATTATTTGAATAATATTTCAATTCTTGTTACTAACCACATTTAAGTAGAACTGACTCAATCCTGAGACACACTTGCTTCTTGGTTTAGAAATTAATTCCAACACTTAATCAGCTGCTATTTCCTGGCTTGAAATTGTTTGCAATTTAGTAGTATTAAACCACAAATCCTTTAAGTCTTACCCTGCATATTATGCACACACAATTATATTACATAAGCAATAAAAAACTTGATTCAAAATTTGAGTTGATGTAGATTTGCCTAAACACAGTTGACATACAACGTTGTTTCCAGTTCTGTCTTGCCCCAACAGAAATCCTTCTGCAGGAGTGATACTTTCAGCCGCTGACACAAGCCTGTTTGTCATCTGAAGATCACCCTGTATTAAAGAAAGACTAATTTTGCATCTCTGAATCTCTATGTGACTTAATTTGTTTTCTCTCACTCTCTCTTAATTGATCATGGTTTCCTAACTAGGACATTTAAATTAATTGCCAAGCACACACACTTCAGAATAACTTTCTCATTAAAACATCAGAGGGCAAAGGCTCAAAGAGAATTTGCAATCAATATTCCATATTGTCTTTTACAACTCCTTCCTTCAGCAGCCATTCCTGGCACTGTATTCATTTGCAGATCCTTTTACACAAAGGTAACAGGAGACATGTAGACGTACATAAAACTCAACTTCACCAGCAAATGGTGTTTGTTTCTAAAACAGTAATCATTTTACACTACAGAAGCTGAAGGAGATTGTAATAATAGTTTATTAGAGAAAATTCTGAAACTTTAATGGCCTTTTTAATCATTCCATGCTCTGGTAATACTTCGGGGAGGACTTCCTTCTGGTAAAGACAACAGGATGTGTATCATTAATTGCTATTTCTACTCACCTAACTTTATTGGTTTCCTACAGAGTAGCTAGTTAACAATGATCTACAGACAGATTTTTTTAGAATACCTATAAACAAAAGAAAAATAAGGTACTTTATGAGATGGTTCCCACACCATCTGCTACAATGCTTTGAATGAAATGACAGTAAGAAAGAGTTGAACAGAAATGATGTAGCAGATGGCCTTGAGATAAAATCATGACATTTATGCCTTAGTTTTGTTTTCTTTTTACTTATAACTGAAGAGAACACAAGAAGTTAAGCCCCAAATTCTATTATTTGGAACTATAAAGTATACCAGAAGTCTCAAAAATGCATCTTGTCAGTCCACTATAATGGGGAGGGGGTGGGGGT
>NW_010246040.1:0-218 GCF_000690775.1 Eurypyga helias
GTTTTCCCCGTTGCGTTTGGTCGGAACGCGGGGCCGAGGCCGTCCTGGCCGGGGGCTGTGCCGGCACATGCCGGGTTATTCATACCCCACTCGGGTGTGATAACGGACACGCGAGCGTGTGGGGGCCGTGGCCGTGGCAGGAGGCGAGGGGAAGGGAGGAGGATCCGCAGGTCACTCCCGGTTGGGAATCCCGCCTCGTGGCGGAGTCGGTGGGCGTC
>NW_010246041.1:0-7287 GCF_000690775.1 Eurypyga helias
GACCCCTGAGGAATGCTGCTCATCATCAATCTCCACTCAGTCGTTGAGCCTTTGACCACCACTCTCTGAGTGGGACCATCCAGCCGTTTCTTTATCCATCGAGCGGTCCACCTGTCAAATTTCTAGTTTCGAGACTGGGATATCATGTGGGACAGTATCGAAGGCTTTGCACAAGTTCATGCAGATGACATCAGTTACCCATCCTCTGTCCACCAAGGCCATGACCCCATCATAGAAGGCCACCATATTCGTCAGGCACGATCTGCCCTTGGTGAACCCGTGCCGGCTGTCACCAATCACCTCCTCATTCTCCATGTGCCTTAGCATGGTTTCCAGGAGAATCTACTCCATGACCTTGCCAGGCAGAGAGGTGAGACTGACTGGCCTTTAGTGTCCTGGGTCGTCTTTTTTTCTCTTTTTAAAGATGGGGGTTATATTTCCCCTTTTGCAGCCAGCATGAACTTCACCAGACTGCCATGACTTTTCAAATATGATGGATAGAGGTTTTGCAACTCTATCCACTAGTTCATCAATATAGTCCTCCTCCGCTTATGACAATTAAACTTTGGAGACACTGATCACACATAAAACAGATGTGTGTTTCCTCAGTCCACACTAAATGGACTAAATGTTTACATGAGTATATATAACCACAGACTTTCTGTGCAGTCATAAAACATCTTTAATAAACATAATAGCATTCAAAAAAGAATCACCATGTATTGAATATAAATACTGGTTTATTGAAATACCACGAGGGGGGTCATGATGAGATGAATGCTAAGACATTGGCAACACTAAACCATTAAACATTTCCAAGACCTTGACCTATATGCTTAGAAACAGAAGTAGCTTTACTGGAAGCTTTGGTAAGTGTGCTTCTTTCAAGGCAAGCACTGGACAGTGGAAAGACACCAACATGATTTTATTACTTAATAGGAACCTAAAAATAAAACATAACCTTTTTAAATTTCACAATGGTTGGAGTAATGGAAGTATTCTGAGAGGTTAATACAGAGACAACCAAGGCCACACTCTTTTCATTTGGTTAATAGCAGACTGAGAATGAAGTAAACATCATGTTCTCCCACATCCCAAATTCACTAGTACTTTCTTTGATACAGAGTTACTATACACCAAGGAACATTACAAGGATAAATTTTCAGCAGACTTAATTTTTTTCTCAATAAAAGTTGTATAAATTGGATATTATTTCACAGAAGCAGCAGTCAAGGTTGCTCATGATTAACTAATTATAGAAGCTTTTTTTTCTTTTCTGCACTACAGCAGAATCTGAACCTAAAAGCTCCCATTCTGCAATTTATTAATGCTATTTATTTATTTAATGACCCAAAGTTACTACATGCAAATAAATATCTTCCTCAGACATAACACTGATGAGTTCCTTATTCAAGTATTAGTTTGGAATCCTAGAAAAACAGGTCTCAAAGCAACCTCAAGAGGATCTCTGATCTTTCCTACCACAGAGCAGGATCAATTGTATCAATCTCATTAGTGAAATATGCATATGAATCTAACACCACAGTGGCTGAAACTCCATGCCCTCCGCACAAACTGTGGGAGGGCTTCATTATCCTACCATTAAGCTATAAATCATGCCACAAAGAAGAAATAAGAAGATAAGTTAAAGATAATTTAAAGGAAGACTGAGGACAAATGAGGTCAGAGGTATAAGATTACATCTTTTGATATCACTACAACTATGTCAATTTTAATTATATATAATTTGTTGGTGTTGTATGTGTCTTGTATTACTTGAGATATTTCACAAATACTTTTCCATTGCTGATATTTAAAATGCAAGTCAAAGTGCATGAAGGAAGCATCACAACCACTTTCTGTTTTCTAACTGACTGGTAGTACCCAGGATCAGGTTTCTGTGAAGGTTATTTGAGTCTGTACAATCAGAATTTACCTTTTCACAGTAGTCTCTAATATTTACTTAATATTTGCTACTTTCATGAACATTTCAGCCAGCAAGCTTACTTGCTCTAACACTTGCAGAAGCAAATACAAAAAGAATTTAAACTTAGGAGCACTTAATTCAGCTTTAAAAATATTTGATGAAATTGTAAAAATTTACTCACCTCTAACACCATACCAGACTGCAAATACTGGAAGAAAACTAATCCCAAAGTAAAATAAAAATATTATGTTGTAATACAAAAGCATCTTCATGATAATTACGTCAATGAGGTGGAATTTAGAAAAGCAAATTTAACCTGATCTTTTTAAACTTTCATATAATGAAGTCTGATCTCCTGTGAAGCACTCCAGGGAAATCACTAGATGTCACTGACACTGGACTTTTAAAACTAGAATGTAAACAGCACTACTGGGCCCTGTGTTTAAGCTGCAATAATACCTCAGTCTACTCAAAATCTGCCAGGTCTTCAAAACCTTGCAAAATTCAAGAATCAAATGGATAATTCTTATGCCCCTTTAATAACCTGTAAAAAGATTCTTTGAATGAAACAAGGCCTATGATAATATGTAATCAAAGTCAGGTGTAGAAAAATTAAAAATCTGAAGGAGATTGTAGTCTTCGCACCAGCACTGTCAGCAGCAGAAATATGCAAGGCCAAATAGTACAATTGCTCTCCTTTTACTCTTCATTCATGCTCTGGATGGACCTAAGGCCATGCAAAATGCAATATTATTTATATTCTTTTCAATGGGTTAAAAAAAAGGAAAGGAAAGGAAAGGAAAGGAAAGGAAAGGAAAGGGAAGGGAAGGAAAGGGAAGGGAAGGAAAGGAAAGGAAAAGAAAGGAAAGGAAAGGAAAGGAAAGGAAAGGAAAGGAAAGGAAAGGAAAGGAAAGGAAAGGAAAGGAAAGGAAAGGAACCCTAGTATATAAAGCCAGAGTTGTAATCCAGAATATACAGAAGAGGCAGTTTAAACAAGCTAAGAATCTGTCAAATCTACATATTTACTCTTCAATTGGATTTTATGCTTTCAAGTGTTAGGCAACAGCAGCACCATCACAATGCATTAACCCGAAGTATTACAAGAGCACTGATTAAAAGGGGCTGCTATCCATCACACAGGACTGCATCTGGATACTATTAAACCTTTAGTAGTGATTAGAGTAAAGAAAAACAGAATTTTGATGGGTTTCTATAAAGAAAAAAGCTGAAAATGTTGGTGCTTGCTAATGAACTTTTACTGTCAAAGGGGGAAGGGTTGGTGCTGAAAATACGAAGAGGAAAAGTTGGTTTCTAAACTCTTAACTGTAGGTCACTATTAACTGTAGGACACACTTAACTGTAGGACTATTAGAACCTTCATTTACTGAAGTATTATACCGAAGTTATATCAATGCATTTCATGATTTTGTTTGCAGTGATGATAATTTATGAAAAAAAAAAAAAGATTCTAGGATGCTAAAGGAATTTGTAGTCTTTTTTATCACTTTTAACTGGTGAAGTTGTATTACATAGTTATTAAAGACACAGTAACTCAATATTCAATATATGTGTAACTGTATGTACCATTTATGCATGCAAGTTTCATCTTATTAGTCTAGACCAGTTTTTCCTCAGTATCTGATTATTGCAGTATTAAACGCAGCTTGGTATTGTTCCAAAAAGCTGCTCTAAAATGTGATTCCTGATAAGCTAATAGTGAGCTTGAAAAACCAAAAGCTAAACTGCAGTGTATTTGATCTGCAAACCAGATGCAAGAGAGAAAAGGCTGACACTGTGAATCACAGAGACGTTCAAGGTTAGGGGGCAGCTTGATGGCTGAGAAATGAAGGATGAGTTCTAGCATTCTGGAAGACTGTAGAGGAGATCTCTTATGTTGGTGAACAACTTGCCATCCCTTTACTCTGCAAAGAAAACCTCTGCAACAAAACATAAGAAAGAACATTGCATAGCTGTCAGTCTGAAGGTCCACCTAGCCCACTAATTTGGACAGTGCTCAGAAGCGGATGCTTAGGGAATTTATAAAGTTTTTTGAAGTTAAAGTTTTTTGAAGCAAAAATGGTGAGCTCTGGCACAGTTGCCCAGAGAAGCTGTGGAGTCTCCATCCTGGGAGATATTAAAATGCTGCCTGGACATAGTCCTGAGCTCTATGTGACCGTGTTTTAGCAGGGGATTTGGACTAAGTGACCTCTAGCGATCCCTTCCAAGCTCAACTGTTCTGCAGTACTCTGAGGAAGGATACAAGAACAGGCAAATGTACAGTGATATTCCTTTTCAATACATTTTTCCTACTCCAAGCAATCTGTGGCTTAAGAATCTTTGGAATTAGAGACCACTTTGGGAATGGTTATTTCGATGGATCTTCCTTTCTTAAATCTGGCCAAATGCATTTAGGAAAAAAAAAAAGAGTCATACCAAGGACTCAGTCCTGTGGCAGCTGTGTAAAGAAACACTGGTTATTCACTATAACCTTTATTTGTATTTATTAATTTATTTAAGATATTTTACATTTTCAGCTTTTTTTCTGTGTCAGAATAGTCAGGACTTCCACAAAATGTGAGTCTACACTTTACAAATCAAGCTCTGTATCCCCCACATCTAAGTAAGATACTAAAAATCCTTACTAATATATTCTTAATCCTTGACTAAAATTGCTAAGCGATCTAAGATACAAAGGTGAGCACCTGTTTGCCGCACCTGTCATTGCTAATGAAACACTAGAGAACTGAAATTGAGTGTAAATTGTAAGGTGATTATATTTAGCATTGCTGGTCCCCAGGTAGACTAGGAAGGTAGTGTCAGAGCTCAGAATTGTTCTTTGTCTGATCGGAAAAGCATCATGCAGGCACAGCACATTTCTCACCCAGGTCCCATCCCAGCATTCCCGCAGGAGGCATTTGGGTGTAGGCCTAGAAGTTGGGAATTGCTCCCACGGTCATCCCAATTACATACTAAGGTATGTCATTATGATTTACCTCTTCACCATGACACTGGATGTTCTATTGCTAATATCAAAACAGCAGAGTTGGAGAAAAGCTATAAAGCCACAATGAAGGACACCTTATACTTTACTAATCATCCCCTGCCATTGGAATTTTTTGGGAAAAAATATGATAAACTACATAAATTGATTTTTTTTAGTGTGTCTTTTTGAAAAGGCATGCACAAAGCAAAGTTGAAATTAACTCCATTATGTCTTTGCTGGGTTGCTCCTTTATATAGATGTTTGGTAATGAAAAAAGCAGTGATATATATAAATAGATAGCGTTTACTTGCAGGAAACATTTAATCTTCTCAGAGCTATTTCACAAGCTATTCAAGTGCTGTAAAAATGCAAAAGGAATTAATTCCAAATTCTCTTCCTGCCAACAGTTTAGAGTATATACTAACTGTATAGTCTCTGTGTCTAACTATGAATACTGAAATTGGTTCAATAATTCCTTGAAATAAAAGGCATTTTTTTAAATAGCTTTCCAGTTGTCATCAGTATTTTATCTTTTTTTAAGAGATAATACATTTATAGCTGAAAATCAACATTTTGCATCCTATTCACATTTTGAAATTGGTAGTACCTGTTTTACAGACATTAATCCTTTTACAGCTCTCTCTTAAACACACTCAGAAAGCTTACATTTTGCATGGATTTGGTTTAATCTTCATATATATGATAACTGTGCTAATCTAACAAAAAGTATGCATATTCTTTCCATATTCTAGGGACTAGAAGAAACATAGCAGCTTCAAAAATCTTCCTATTTATCATTATCTTGCTAAGGAGTTTTTTTGGCTTTTACTGTGGCATATCCCCAGGGAAACAGAGTTCACAGGTCATCCAAGACCAAAAGTCCTCTCAGAATTAGAGGACTCTAATCAGCAACATGTTGAGAAATAAGTGACTGCAGCAAATCTTAAGTGAAATCTGAAGTGTACCACTCCAAAAACTAAATTTTATTCTTACTGGAATTGTAAAAGTTTGACATTAAACCTGATAAAACTCTCTGAAAACTTAAGTTAGCAGAATGAAACATGAGGATATGGCCTAGTCTTGTGTTACTTCCTTTCTCACAGTGAACTAACCCAAATTTCATGGAATTCACACACACAGATATGTGTTTAACAAAATCAACAGTCAGGGGAAGAAGCAATTTATGGGGCCTTGTTCCTTCTTCTTTTCCACTGTCAGGTTCTTTTTGTGCTTCTTCTGCTTGTTTATGAAATCAGCATTTATAATTGTCTGATCTTAGTCTGAAAATATAGAATGGAAGAAGAAATTATTGACTTAGTTTAACATATGTTACACAAAATATAGCAGATAGGGATTATAATTGCTGTAATTGTCACTGAACTGCTATTGCCGATCGGAAATCTGTATCCTGCTTTCATTCTTTCTACAGCACATTCTGCCATTATCCTGTAGTTGTCTCACATAACATGCATTAAAACTGATGCATTCACTAGGACAAGTTCAGCTAGCCAGGGACACAGGAGAAATCAGGCCCTTCAGAAATACAGAAGAAATAGAACATCAAGATTCTCAGTGTAAACTGGCTCTAGTTTTTTAAAGGCTTTAGGTTTCTTGCAATGGTGGCTTCCTGCACTTCCCCTGTGTATGCCCTGACAATCAAATAACATCTCATCAGTTTTTCTTTAGGGTGCAATGACCACCAAAATATTAATATCCCATTTTGATAATGTCTGCATGTGGAGTACCTATCTAGAAGATTTTCATATTACTGCCAGCTAACAAACCCAAGAAAGAAATTCTGTAGTCATTCCTAAACTCTCACTGAGGAAGTTCCATTTTCTGCATGCAGGGACATTACCTCTGCTGATGCATGTCCCCTTATTTGTAAGAACAATTTCTGTCACTTTACATCCCTAGTAATAGGGGTATCATAACGGGATAGATTAAAGAGGGTATTAAAGGAAAGGATAAGTTTTTACTTAACATTCAAGTGATTTCTCAGTATGCTATGGAGAATCAGCATGGAGAAGAAAGGTTGGGTATGATGTGCTGCAGCTCTTGAAATCATAAAATTGCAGAAAGGTTTGGGTTGGAAAGAACAATAAGGACCATCTAGTTCCAACTCCCCTGCCATGGGCAGGGACACCTTCCACTAGACCAGGTTGCTCAAAGCCTCATCCAGCCTGGCCTTGAACACTTCCAGGGATGGGGCATCCACAGCTTCTCTGGGCAACCTGTTCCAGTGCCTCACCACCCTCTCCTTGAAGAGTTTTTTTCGTGATATCTAATCTAAATCTACCCACTTTCAATTTAAACCTGTTACCACCTGTCCTGTCGCTACGGCCTTTGTTAAAAAAAAAAAAAAAAAAAAAAAAAA
>NW_010246041.1:7323-8571 GCF_000690775.1 Eurypyga helias
GGTCTCCCTGGAGCCTTCTCTTCTCCAGGCTGAACAAGCCCATCTCTCTCAGCCTGTCCCCATAGGAGAGGTGCTGAGGTGCTCCAGCCCTCTGATCATCTTTGTGGCCTCCTCTGGACTCGCTCCAACCGGTTGATATCCTTTTGATGTTGAGGGCTCAATAGATGGATGCGGTACTGCAGGTCAGGTGTCATGAGAGCTGAGGAAGGGGAGACACTCACCTCCCTAAACCTGCTGGCCACCAACACTGTAACCCCATCACAGAAGGTCACCAAATTTGTCAGGCACTATTTGCCCTTAGTGAAGCCCTGTTGGCTGTCACCATCACCTCCTCATTTTCCATGTGCCTTACCACAGTTTCCAGGAGGATCTGCTCCATGATCTGGATGGGCACAGAGCTGAGACTCACTGGTCTGTACCTCCCCATGTCCTCCTTATTTCCCTTTTTAAAAATGGGAGTTATGTTTCCCTTTTTCCAGTCAATGGGAACTTCACCAGACTGCTATGACTTCTCAAATATGTTGGATAGTGGCTTAGAAACTTCATCCGTAAATTCCCTCAGGATCCTTGGATGCACCTCTCCAAGTCCTATCGATTTGTTCACCTTCAAGTTCCTTAAGTGGTCTTGAACCTGGGCTTCCTCGGCAGTGGGCAGTTCTTCATTCTCCCAGTCCCTGCCTTTGCCTTCTGTGACTTGGGCAGTGTCACTTGAGTACTTGCCAGTGAAGAATGAGGTGAAAAATGTCACTGAGTACCTCAGACTCCTCACAATCCCAAGAGACCAAGTCTCCTGTCTTGTTATGGAGAAGAGGGTCCAGCACAGCATCTCTCTTCATTGGCTCCTCTATCACTGAAGGAAGTTGTCATCAGTGCATTCCAGGAACGTCCTGGGTTGCTTATGCCTTGCTCATGCCCTGCTGTGCTGTCCCTCCACAGATACCAGGGTGGCTGAAGTCTCCCACAAGCATTTGAGAGTGTTAAGCTGCTCCTGTCTATAGAGGGACACATCTCCTTGGTCTTCCTGATCAGATGGCGTGTAGCAAACCCCCAGTATAACGTCACCTTTCCCTGCCCTCTCTTTAATCCTGGGGACAATTAGGGGTGTGGTGGTGAGCTAGAGAACAGTGTCAAAAGCCACGCTAAAGTCAAGGTAAAAGACATCTACAGCTTTCACCTGTATTCATAAGAATAATTAAAAAAATATTATTTTCCAGAATGAAGTTATGAGATCATAGAATCACAGAATGG
>NW_010246042.1:0-737 GCF_000690775.1 Eurypyga helias
GCACTCAATCCCCTCATCCAGGTAAATAGGTTAAACAAGACCGGCCCCAAGACTGAGCCCTGGGGGACACCACTTGTGACCAGCCACCAACCATATTTCACTCCGTTTACCACAACCCTCTGTGCCCTGCCCTCAGCCAGTTTTAAACCCAGCTAAGGGTACGCCTGTCTAAGCCATGAGTCACCAGCTTCTTCAGGAGAATGCTGTGCCTTTAGGCTAAAAATGAGCCCCGGCAAGGCAGCAGACTTTCCTGTGGGATGGGTCTGGCTGGCATATTGCGCCCTCTGTTCCCCTCAGAAGGGAATCGCCTACAACAATCACCCTCCTCTTCAACAGAGGAAGTTCCTGTGTGATGCCCTGGGTGAACCTTCTACCATATTCCCACTAGCCTGGTCCTCAAGTTCCAGAGCCACATACCTGTGTGTAAGGGCAACTGGGGAGGTGAGGGAGGCCGGGAGGGGATTTTCCTGCCACCCCAAGCAGAGACCTGTTTCCATTTCCCCCCCATCATCTCCCAGGTCTCTTCCTTCTTCTACCTGGTGACAAGAGGGTAGGGGATCCTGTGTTTTTTGTGGAGCCCCCACCTGCTGCCTTTCCCTCAGGGACGGCAGGGTGTGGCTCTACCAATCCAGCTCCCACTCCATTCCCTGGTACTCCACTCCCTAACCTTCCCACCTCCTCTTTCAGCGCTGCCACCAGGCTGAGCAGGCCACCCACCTGGTCACGCCGCACACAGG
>NW_010246043.1:0-28518 GCF_000690775.1 Eurypyga helias
CCCAACACTGACCCCCAAACCATAGCGTTTTACCCCCAAACCATATCATATGGTGGTGCAAAACCACCATTTCAGCAGCTACGTTTGGTCTTCTACAGCTCTTGTGCCATAGCAGTGTCGGTAATCGCTAGAGGAACAGTTGAAGGAGAGGAGTAAGTTGTAATGAAACAGAGCTCTTTCTTAGTGCTTTTACCTATTAATGGACTATCGCATTCTCTGCGGCGCGTTTTCTGTATCGTGCCTTCAGGTTGGTAATAAATCATGGTGTATGAGCACTGAAGGGCCATGGAAATCAGAGGTGGATGTGTCCTCTTGTATTAACTAGTTTACCACTAGGCTGGACAAGATACACGACATAAGGGAGATGGTATCATAGGCAGTGAGAGGATTTAATTACTGTCATGAATTTAATGCTGTGATGGGGTTTAGATGTAGCCGTGACATTAGCTACTTGTAGTGACTTCATTGCTTAGCGACCTCGGCACCAGGCAGCAAGGCCCGAACCCTTTTTTCTGCCCCTAAAGCGGGTGTTGAACCTTAAGAATGGCGAGCCCGGGAGCTGACTGGTTCCTCAAGCCCTTTCTCAGGGCTTCACTCGAGCTAAACGGAGCTGGGTTTGCAGTTTGGACCCAGCTTTGTACGATACCAAATGAAATACGCAATTAAGGAACCCATTTGGTATTTCTTTCAATCTGGGACAAACCAAAGTGCTGGTGGCTTTGCTCCCAGGTTTTGCTATAAAGCGATTGCGGAAAGCTACTGAAGAGAAGCATTTTAATCAGATTAGAGTAGATAAAGAGTATAACCCCGTGGTTATACAATTGAGCTTTCTAATCATATTAAACTTTAATACCGGCATCAGTGCCATATTGGAACAACAATCGCAAAAAGCTACAAGCATAAAATATTACAGATCCTTAAACATATTACAAAATGTCATCCACTAAAGTTAAAAAATGTTATCGTGTTTGAGGAAATGTGCCAGCTAAAAAAAAAAACCAAAACCCCAACCCTGGGGAGCCTGAAGTCCTTCCTACATGTGCAGATTAAATGCAGCACAGCAGAGGCAAGGCTTGACCTTTTTGTTTCTTACTTTTTTATTAATTAAATTGCTTCCCAAGCAGCTACTTCTGCCACCGCTATTACCCACCTCAGTCCTCAGCCACCGAGGCGCTAAGTACACTTAGCTCTTTTCGCAATCAGTTAAAGGGTCCCTCCTTGCGGGATGCAGCAAGAGGTGGCTCCTCTTTCCTGGTGAAGCAGCCCTGGAAAGGAACAGCTTCAGCTCTGTCACACCTCTGCCACTGCAGCCACTGCTCAGCATCCGTTGGTGCTTTGAACAGGAGAGGACCGGAGCCGAGGTCTGTTACAGCACGTCAAACGCCTGATTTAAGTGGGACCATCTTCTGGCATCTGTGTTTCCACTGATTTGAGTTTCCTCAGTGATTCAGGTTTTTGAGTACAAGGGACTCTGGATGGAAATGGTGGCCTGTGGCTGAAATCCTGCCTGTGGCTGCAAGTCCTGCCCGTATACCTCCGGGCTGCAGCAGCCTTGGATCACAGCAGGTCACGGCTGTCCCTCCTTGAGCTGAACGGCCAAGCAATAATTCTAAACCAAAGGTTTTCCTTTTTTCCCTTCGGCTGGAGTTTTCCCACAGCAGGCTGGAGGAGCTATGCGATTTGTTGTGATCTCATGGAGTCACAGAACGGTTTGGGCTGGAAGGGACCTTAAAGATCATCTAGTTCCAACCCCCCTGCCATGGGCAGGGACACCTTCCACTAGACCAGGTTGCTCAAAGCCTCATCCAGCCTGGCCTTGAACACTTCCAGGGATGGGGCATCCACAGCTTCTCTGGGCAACCTGTGCCAGTGCCTCACCACCCTAGAATAGAGTCAAGGTAGCAAAGACCTCGAATTTGAACTGCACGGTCCCTTCTGGCTGGGGTGTGAGTGCAGCTGGCAGCTTGGCATGAGGCGATGCCCATGAGGGCAGCTGGGACGGGAGCCAGCACAGCGCTGCAGCCCTCATCCAGGGGCCCTGGGTCAGCCATCCAACTGTGATGGGTTCTCCTATGCCCTCGGGGTGAAATTTTATTCTGCTGAATATTCTGCACCTCGCAGTGTCTTTCTCATCCTTAAACTAAACAGCATTTACCTCCCAAGCTTTCCCTTGTTTTTTCTGACCTCTTTGTGCATTCCTTGTCCACCCGTCCCACCACAGTCACGCTCAGCCATTCCCCTAAAACCCCTTCAAGTGCTGCTTTTTCCAAGGCATTTTCCAGCCCGCTGATGCTTCCTCCAGGCTCACGGTCCCTCTGCATCATTCTCTGACAGGTCTCGTGCAGCCTGCGGCACACACAGGCCTAAGGAGTACTTTGGGCTTGCCAGCACTGCCGGCACCTTTGGCACGGAGGGTACAGCCTAGCACCGGGATAGCTGGTGGGTTTGCTGCTCCTCACCGTGGGGGAAGCATCACCGCTGGGTCCCGCAGAGGTCTCCCACCTCCAGCACCCATCCCAGCACCCCACATGCTATCCCTGGGGTGGCAAGGGGGGACCACTCTCTAACGGACTGGCAAGTTTGGCTCTTTGTGATTGATGCCCTGGTAATTACGCACCTTATGAAGATATGCGGTGTAATCATACCCTGCTAAAAATGCCTTGGATTAAAAGCTTTTCCTGGGTCTTTAGGTGATGGGCCTGCAATTACAGAAAATGAACTGCATTTTAGCTTTCCATTGAAATTAATAACAGCGGTTCTCCAGTTGACTCTGTGAGTAGTTAATGGAACAAACTGGATGCTTCGCTACAATATGGGATTTAAAGCTATTTGAGAAAGATTCTGTGTTTCAAATAGGAAAATAATTCACACGATGCAAAACCATTTTGTTCACATCTTTGTGAAATAATGGCTCTGTGTAGCTTCGAAATGTAACTGTTTATCGATAATGATTTCAGTGTGCTCTTCCATCCCTCGCTGCATTTGGGGGGGGGGAATGACCTGCAGAGAACTTAGGAAAAAGCAAAACAAGCCAAGGAATTAACGATGCGGAAAAGAGCTCCAGCCTGGCCTGAGCTGCGCAAATGGGTTTTACCATAAACCTTGAAAAAACAGATTTGTGTGAGTTCATGCAGGGGCAGAACAGCAGATACTCTGAGACCTGTCCAATTTGAGTTACCCCATCTCCAGCTCGGCTCGGTTAACCTCAAGCTGTGGCGAGCGGGGAAGTCAGCGGTCCCTCTTTCCCCAGTGCCTTTTGCGTGCTCAGGGTGGATCAGGATCCAACTCTTCACCTCCTACGGTAAAACCACTCCCTCTGCATCTCCTGGAATGCAACCAGTCCCACTGCTCCTCCACACTGGGAATACTGGAGGTCCAGAGCAGGTGTACTGCAGGGTCACCCTCTGTCCCCCTGCCACGAGCACCCGGCTGCCATCAGCCCAGCCCACTCCCTCAGTGCCACAGCTCACCCGGGAGATGTTTCAACACCTTTGGCTCCCGGTCAGCAATTCTGCTGTCACAGCAGCTGTGAGTAGCTGCTCAGCCTCTTCGGCCACTGTCCGTCTCCCATAACTGGGAAGCTTTTCCTGGCACTGGCCATTGCAGGGGCAGATGCTGAAGGGGTGATCCCCATTAGCCCATGCTGCCGCTGCTGCTTTTGGAAAGCTGTGACCTTGTCCCTCACACCCCGTTTCAGTATCCACATTTCCATCTCCCATCCAGTGAACACCTTTGCACCGTGAAACTGAAGCTGGGTGCCACCAGCAGCTCCCTGGGGCTGGCACCAGCGCTGGCTCCCCAGTCCTAAAGGTGAGCCCCCAGCACACCCATCTCCCACCCAAGAAGTTCTCCCCTGGGGCTGTCCCCCCGGGGTGTGTGGTTGCTCCTCGTTCCCACACTGCGTCCTGCCAGCTCGTGTTTATGCATCAGGCTGCGAGAATTGGGCTTGTTCAGCCTGGAGAAGAGAAGGCTCCGGGGAGACCTTATAGCCCCTTCCAGTACCTGAAGGGGCTACAAGGAAGCTGGGGGGGACTTTTTACAAGGGCCTGTAGTGACAGGGCAAGGGGTAACAGGGTTAAATTGAAAGTGGGGAGGTTTAGATTAGATATCAGGAAGAAGTTCTTCCTGGAGAGGGTGGTGAGGCACTGGCACAGTTTGCCCAGAGAAGCTGTGGATGCCCCATCCCTGGAAGTGTTCAAGCCCAGGCTGGATGAGGCTTTGAGCAACCTGGTCTAGTGGAAGGTGTCCCTGCCCATGGCAGGGGGGTTGGAACTAGATGATCTTTAAGGTCCCTTACAACCCAAACCATTCTATGATTCTGTGATTCTATGATCAGTATTGCCAGTTCTACTGCCTTCCCCTTGCATCATCTACACCAGTTTTAGTACCTTCCCTGACATCCAAAATAGTTGTGTTTCTAGGGCGTATCTCTCGGCTGTCCGAGGCAACCTGAACTGCAATCTAAAGAAGCTGTAGTTCACAAGGAGCTTCTTGAATGAAACACTTGCTCCCTTTTTTCCTCTCTAAAAGCATCTGCCAGAAATCTAGTGATACATCAAGCATAGAAAAATACTTTTCCTCAGCAGAGGAGGAAAACATCCCCTCAGTCAGTGGCCGTGTACATGAACCTGCACCGCAGTGATCTCGGTTACCTCTCGGGGGTTGGTTGGCACTAATTTCCAACAACGTGCTCCAAAAATCTCTGGCTTGGGTCCAGAACCACTTGCAACAGCAGCACTTGCACAAGGACAGGTTTTGGTAGCATCCTGCTTCTCAGACAGATTGGATGTGGTCAGGAATGAGGGTGCGTAATCAATCATAACTTCAGGACAGGGAAATTGTAGCTAGTTTTCTAGCAAAAGATATAGATACAATATTTTTAGGACCTATATATTATGTATTACCTATTTATTATAATTACCCATATTACCTATTTATTATAATTACCCATATAAATAACTGTAGCTACCTATATGTTATAGATAACAAATAACAGTTAATTACCTAAAAGTTTGCAGCCTTTTGGGTGGCCCAGCGTGTGGAAGATTCTATTTTCCTTGTTCTCCTTCCAGACTCGCAGCTCCTCGAGGCATGGCTGTACATCAATCCTAGCTAGGTTAAAAAAAACCCAACCCCACATTCATTTTTCCTTCATTTTCCTTTTCTTTCTTCTCTCCTAATTCACCTTCCCCTCACCTTGTATGGAGTCTATGCCTTTCCCAAAGTACCAAGACCTGGGAAGGACTGACCCCACCACCCTGGACCAGAACTGCTGCTGCAAGCTACGGCCAAGACAGGTGGTTCAACCCCTTTGAAGGCATCCAGCAGCTGCCCTTCTGTCTACGCTTACTTCATTTTATTTCTGTCTCTCATTATTTTTGTTGGCAAGGAAGGTAGGAGGAGGGACTTTTTGTCAGGTGTGGAATCAAATCGAGAAGCGCCGCAGCAACGTCTTTTGGCGGCTGGCTGCTGCGCGCCCATCTTCCATGAGGCAGAGGAAAATGTGCCTCAATCTGATATGTTCTAATGCCTTCATCTGCTTTTAGAAAATTCTGATGTTGCTAGAATTGGCTATTTCTATAAGCAAATAGATCAACTATGTCCAGGCTTTTGTGTGTATTACAGACTGAGGGGCTATACAACTACACTGCACAACGTGGATTATCAAGAAAAGGTCTGTAACAGCTTCGCTTTGCCTCAATTTGTGCTCTGTTAGCAAAGGAAGCCTCAGCTCCTCAGCTATTGCTGTTCCTCATGGCTGGAGCATTCACAGAATCATAGAATGATTTAGGTTGGAAGAGACCTTTAGGATCATCGAGTCCAACTGTTAACCCAGCACTGCCAAGTCCACCACTAAACCATGTCCCTAAGCACCACATTCACGTGCCTTGTAAATACCCTCAGGGATGGTGACTCCAGCACCCTCCTGGGCAGCCCATTCCAAAGCCTGACAACCCTTCCCATGAAGAAATATTCCCTAACATCCAACCTAAACTTCCCCTGGCACAACTTGAGGCCATTTCCTCTCATCCTATCGCTTGTCATGTGGGAGAAGAGACCAACCCCCACCCCTCTGCACCCTCCTTTCAGGCAGCTGTAGAGAGCGATCAGGTCTCCCCTGAGCCTCCTCTTCTCCAGGCTGCACACCCCCAGCTCCCTCAGCCACTCCTCACGGGACTTGTGCTCCAGACCCTTCCCCAGCTCCGTTCCCTTCTCTGGACACGCTCCAGCCCCTCAGTGTCTTTCTTGCAGTGAGGGACCCAAAACTGAATGCATTCAAATACCCATTCTTTGAAATACAGCTAAACCAAAATCTTGCTCCCTAAACAAAGTCCCCTGAGCCCCAAAGCGACTCAACCTTTACACACGTGTGGTAAAGCCCTGAAAAAGGAAGTTCTCGTGGCAATGCCACCAGCCTCCTGCTCAGAGCCGCTCCGACAGCTGGCCCAGCCATGACGTCGGTGGCCTCGCAGGGGGCCTCAGGGTCTTCCCAGGCACCGGCCACAGTTTCCCCTCAGGGACTCCAGGTAAAGTCAACCACAGTGAATAAGATACAAGGCTTGGGCTCACTCTTTGGATATTATTTTACAAATGAACAGCTAGATGGACATCTCCCTTGGTTTAGGGTAAACACTTTATCAGCCACATCCTTCAGACGCTCCCCCGTTGTCTTCCATTCACAGAAGAGCTGCTCACCTGGGCTTGAGAGTGTTTTTTTTCTACCAGTCCTGTTGGTTATGATGCTAAAACGAAAAAACTATTGACTTTGTCACAAGGAAGGAAGGCTGAGCGCAGAGATGCATCTTTGCAATGCAAATTTCCCATCGTTTCGTGTGATTTCTCACTGTCAAACAGATAAAAGCTAACCAGGGAGCAAGGAGCAATCCTGGCATGTTGTGACAGACGCTTACAAACAACAGATAAAATGCGCCGTTTCCAGCTTCAGCCAGGTGTGTCTGACTGTCACTCAGTGAGTCTTTGGAAGCTTGGAATATCAGATATTTTAATTATAAATGCTCAGTCAGTCAATGTATTTCTCAGTACAGGAACAGCAACAAGACAAAAAGCATTTTCTTAAAATTCAGTGTGCACAGTGCCATCCCCAGAATTTAAAAATAAGACAAGCACATCCTTAAAAAAACAAGGATTTAAAACTCAAATATACAGAACAGGAACAGCAAAATAGATCTTTGGGGAGACTGCAGGTAAGCTTCAGCCCAAACTTGGAAAGAAACAGCTTTGGAATTCTGGAAAGACTCAGCTATGTGTAATTGCTTTGCCCTTTCATACCTTGCAGTAGAACACGGCTGTAGCTGTGCAATCTTTGAGCTACCCGGGACCTTCACGATGGAGAATTTCATCAGATGGGTGTCTCTCCCACTTACAGTCTGGGTGTGAGGCATGAGGCTAGAGATGCTCTACCCAGGCACAGATATCTGTCATTTTGAGACCTAATGTTTATACCAGAGAGCTTGGGCTCCCTTTCTCCTTAATGGAGAGAAATTGGCACTTTTAGGTGCTGTTCATCTCATCCTAATGTTGTTGTCTAAATTAAATCAGATGACTCGCACTGTGGGCATAGCTTTTTTTTTCCCCCTGTCTTGAAAGCAAGCAGGGATGAGCAGCTCAGGTACTGATTTGTGCACAGTAGCATCTAAAGGAAGGTGAGGTGACTCCAACCATAGACAGGAGGAGGAGTTTTCCAAGTACATCAAACAAAAAACCCCTAAGAGAGGCCGGTTTTGAGACCAGTCAAGGAAATTTAAGCAACAAAGATTTCAGCTCCTCTCCTGGGATGCAGACAGCATCGGACAACATTAAGCACATGTGGTAAGATGTAAAAATGGGGTGCCCAAGGGAGTTCCAAGGGGTGGGATACTCAGGGGTGGAGGTCCATGCTGGGTGAGCCATCGCCTCCAGCCACCTCCTGCAAGGTACCCCTGGCTTGGAAATGATGCTTTTCAGACAAAACCCACCCCAAAGCTTGAGGTCTGGGGCTGTCAGGGAAATGTGACCTCTTTAGGGGTAACATCAGGCAACTCAGGAATGAGTCAACCCCCACCAGTGCCTCCGCCCTTGCCGGCTGCTGCTGTCAGCTGCAGGGAGCTGGGCGGTGATGGCAGCTGGCATTAGGGCACCTACATTTGGGGTCCCCAATTTTGCAGAGGGAAAATGCCCATCCAGCTCACTGGCAGCTGTGGGGAGGGTCCATCTCAGCCAGCTTCACCCACCCGGAGGCTGAGCATCTCTAATCGTGCCACCGTGAGCAGCAGGGAGGTGGGGAAGGTGATCCCTTTGTGTATTTAGATGGTTGCTGGAGTAAGGGCTGGGCCAGCCCTGGAGGCTTTTGTGCTGCCTGATGATGAGGAGGGTTAACTGAGGGCCCCCCTGCATGGCCAAACATGGGCGAGGGGATCCGTTTGTCATGCCATCATGATGAAGGGGCAGTGCTGAAACCTGGGCTTAGAGGGTGGACGTTTACATTAGGCATAACCTGATTTTAAAGCCAAGTTTAAAACAATGCGTTGTTTTGACTATCAGCCTGTGGTCTCTCAGAGGCACATGTTGCCTGATACACCTGGACTGAGGAAATACCAGCTGCCACTTCGGAAATGCCCACAAGCTGCCTGGACACGGTCCTGGGCAGCTTGAGGTGGCCCTGCTTGCGTAGGGGAGGTTGGGCCAAATAAGTTCCAGAGGTCCCTGCCAACCTCAACCATTCCGTGATTCTGTAAACACTAAAAATAATGTAAAAAGAGTATAAAAGTGAAGAACATTCCCAATGAAACTTTTTTCTGGGAGACGATGCTGAGATTTTATGATATGGCAACTTTCAAAAATACTTTCATCACTCAGGAGCGCTTTCTCTTTGAAGTTTCATCAAAACGACACGGTGTGGTGGAAGCATTCATGTTGGCCTGCCAAGATCTACAGCTCACCAAGTGCTTTCCACCAGAAAAGGGATACCCGCAGGCTCATCCCCCCTCCCACCTGCCTCAACGGGGGTTCCCCACCACCACCATTCACCAGCATGGCACTGGCAGGGCTGGAGCAAGGGCATCTTCCCCCCGACCAGAAGCCCTTCCACCTCCTGGCCTGCCTCTTCTCCCCTGCCACATGACGGGGACATGGCTGTGGTGTCGGGCATCCCTCCATACTCACCCCAAGGCAGCCAGCATCGTGTCTTGCTGCTTCTGTTTGGGTTTTCATATGTGCTACGTACACGCTGGCCAGATGTGGATGGCGAAACCTCATCCCCTTCCGTCGTGCCACATCTCTGCGCCTGGAAGGGAAGAAGGTGCCCACGTTGGTTAGATACAAAAGTAAAAAGAAAGAAAAGGAGAAGTCAGAATAATACTTCCCTGATGGAAAGCTCTCCTGTTTGTTCAGATCGTTACCATATCAGCATAAAAGTACCGTCAATTTTAATACTTTTTCCCAAGACTAATTAGGTTTAAATTGGGTAGAAAATATTGTGCAAATAACTAGCCGTCCATAAAATCCTCGGTGAAGTTTAAACAAGAGTGGCAGAAAACAGGGAAAATAGTTTTTATTAGTGCATTTACACCTTCTTAGAATCTCCCTGAATTGTGTTTTACCTTGGCTATAAAAATGAAAACATTTAAATTTCTTTAAAATTACATTTGACTTAATTACAGCCAATCCCTAATACCAGCAAACAACCCATTTTGCCTACTTTCCAGCACAAATAGCCACCAGCCTCATCATTTCATAAAGAGTTGTTTTTCTACATGATGTTCTCTATGTGCAGAATGTTAATAGCTACTATAGCTGAATATGAATAGGCTTTGTAGCTCCACTTGAAATATAGAAAAATGGCCCAGACATTAAAAAAGATAAAAGGGAAAAGGGCAGTAATGAATTTAGAGGAAAATGAACATTAATGGTACTAGCATTACCTCATGTTCCACATAACAAATTATTGGAAATCTGTCAAGCACACCAAATTATCTACTCATCTGCTGTTGTGGGGCCCTTTGGAGCCATCCAAAACCAGCAAAAGCAAGACAATTTAAGCTAATTTTACTATTTATAACAATAGAACAGACCATTAAGATAAATTAATGTCATTATCAAGTTTCTATGAAAATGACAAATACCGCTATTTCAAGCAGCTTTAGAAGCTGTTGACTATAATGAAATCTGCTGTACAGGTACTAAAAAGAAACACTCCAAGTAATTATTTTCTAGTAGCTTGTTTGTTTCCTTCACATTCATTTACTTTCACCACAATTAGTTCTGTACACAATATATGGTAACTAAACAGTCAACACTACGCAGCATTAGGACTAATTGGGCAATTACGATGCAGTTTTCAGCCTTTTAGGTCCTAAAGAGAGCCAGGAGTAAACATTTTAGAGGCAACAATAGCGGCACCGCATCGATTTGCGGGGAGTTTGAAGGAATACAAAGCAATGCGAGAAATAAAGCCAAGTAAAATGCTTTACACAAAACAGCCCCAAATGAGATGGTTTATTAAATGATCTAATTGCTGATCCTCTGAGCATGAGGCTGGACACAGATGACAGAAGCCAGCCAGGGTCAGGATTTCGGAGCAGGGGGGCTCCCAGGTCAACATTGATGCTCGGGGTGAGAGTGATGCTGGGTCCACACCGGCAGCCTCCAGCCTTGGATCGGTGCAGCACCCAGTGTTACACCAGGCAGCGGTGGGAAAACACGTGTGCTGGAAAGATTTATTCATATTCTCTCAAACCTTCCTCGGTGTTGTAACTCAGGTATTGTCCCATCCCATCCTGACACCCGGCACTGCTGTGTTAGACAATAAATTATGCAAAAACATCTTTTCTTGCTGCCAGTCCTGACTTTTTGCTTTGGAAGATAAAGAAAATGGAAGCTCCTGGTCCCTCCTTCTTCTTACCACTCGTAATTTACTAGATGAGGCCGGGGAGAACACGCACGTACTGCAAACGCAGCATGGATACAGCTCGATATGTGAATAAATTCCAGCCAAAGCGCTGATGTTCAGCTGCATTAACCAAACACGGGGGAGGTAGCCATGGAAAGCTAGGTGGAGATGTCACGCTTTCCCAGGCCAGCCTGGGGGGCTTTTTTCCCCCTGCAGCTCTCTCACGTGGAAGGCAAGAGCAGGGTGAGGGAGCTTAGCATCCCTCTTTGAACTCCTTTTCGCTTTCCCCATTGCTGTAGCTGCCAAGCTTTTATCCACTCTGTGTGTGCCATTTCATGCCAGCAACATAATGAAATAATTTGCATATTTGCACATAATTTCCAGGCAACCATCTCCAACTTCATAGCCCCTTTACAGCTGGGGTGCGGGGGCGAGTGTGGGATGCAGGGAAGATCAGCAAAGCTCTGCCTGCATCCCTGCCCGATGGTAGGCAAGTTGAGTCAGGACCCTCCTCCCTGCCTTGAACACAGCTGAGGGGTTGAGCTGGGGGGTCTCCAGATTGCCGCGTTGGAAGCCACAATCCTTGTGCTCAGCTTGGGTAATGCTCCGCAGGGCGGAGGGCAGACCCAGCATGGGGCGACCCACGTTGGTGATTTCACCCAAGGGCCTGGGGACAGGGATCCCTGGTCCTGGGGGCGCAAGGTGGTCACTGGTCCAGGGACAGGTGGTGGAGGTACCGAACCCAGCTGCTGACACAGACCTCTGCTTTCTCCTCTTCCTCCTGGCCGGTCCCTGTCCTGCACCCGGCACAGTGGTATCTTCGTCTGGGTGCTGATCGGTTCTGTGCTAATGATAATGAAAGGTAATTAGTCTCTAAAAGCATTATCACAACATTCATTGCATTTATGACATTTTATTAGTACTATCAGTCAGGGATTTTATGAAGCAGAGGTTTGCTTTTTCCTTAATTAGACATTTATGAGAGAATATCAAATCTGACAATCCATTTAGTAATTTATTACAGAATAAAGAGACTCCAGCTGAACTTCAGCTTTGGTTTGTACACCTGGTGTTTTGCACCGAGTATAACAGGAGTTGCATCTATTTGCACCAGCGCAAATTTGGCCAATGTCCTTGCGATAGCGTACACATTCATCAGTTTAGGGCAGGCTGATCAGATCACCCCGCTCACAGCTGCTTCCAAAAGCTGGAGATGTCAGGCTGCATGGGGATGCACGGGCAAGAGCAAAGGTCCCATGAGCTCTTGCACCAGGATGATTTTTAAATGGGTTTCTACAGTAAGCTCCTAAATGAGGATTTACAAAATGCTGGAGCAGCTACTGGGGGACCTCTGCAAATCATGATTATTCAGGCAGCAGAAGGAGATGCAAAACCCAACCAGGTGAGTGTGCCAGGCCAGGTTACACCATCCCAGTGGGCTGCAGCTGTTTTCTGAGCCTGTTCTCCCAGCACTCACTGAAGGCAAGATATCATGGTTGGGCTGGGCCTCCGTCCCTGCTAAGGAGGCTGATGTTCACAGCCTAAAAGCTCTCCCAGGAGCAGCTGGAGCCCAGCAGCCAGCACACAGCAGGGGCGCTTGGCAAGCTCCGTCACTCTGATGGATGCTCAAGCCCTTGGGACCTTCGCTTTGGTTTCTGCCTTGTTACCATCTTTGGTCCTTGTGCTTAGTCCTGCATTTTCCATTGTATGGCCAGGTTCTTGCATCGCTCTCTAGAAGATACTAAAAGGAATTTGTTAGAATTTGCTGTAAAAATTCCACTCCTGACTGGAGTGACCAGCCGGCTGCTAACCCCTCAGCAAGGAGCTGCCAGCAGTGCTGGAGCACATGGCAAGTGCCTGCAGGATGGGGTGGCTTTGCCGGGAGTCAGAAGGATCTGGAGGTATCCTCAGTGGGCAGGAGAGCAGCACCTTTCCAGGTGGCCCAGGGACCCATGGAAGGCACAGGACACCTGTGCAACATAAGCTGGACTCCTCAGTCTGCCAAGCCTTAATGAAGAAAGGGCTACTGAATCCCAGAGCCAGGCATGGAGTCACATGGAAGGAAGCAGGGCAGTGGGCCTGTGTCCAAAGAGGTACAAGGAATTCAGGGGAAAAGTGGGACAATATGTCCTTTGTGTGCCTAAAGGGCTGTTGTGACCCCTGCATGTCCAGTTGGGGCTGAAAGGGCTATTTTAACCATGCGTACTAATACTTTATCCACTTCTGGTCTCTGCAGTTTTGGAAGGTGTTCAATATTTAAGAATTTAAAAAAAAAAAAACCAAAAAAACCCACCCAAACCAAATATTTCAAGACTTGGAGAAAATGCTGATGTGAAAAACCTGGAGACCTTATAAAGGATATTGCGAGCTGACCTTGCTACAATTCATATGAACTTGTTCAGAGAGAAAACAGGAGCTGCAAAGGGACTGTGTGATACAGAGGAGAAAAAGTCGTAGCATGAACTAAGGCATGAAGCTGCAGCCAAGCAAATTCAGCCTGGAAGTAGTTAAGGTGCTTAAGCGTTAACCCTCAGTGCCAAAGGCAATAGCTACTGCCAGCTCAAGGCCGGATTCCGGTATTCCCACACAAGTAATTGGGCTCTAGACAGAGGTGAGCAAATGCAATGTAATAGCCCGTGATAGACAGGCAGTCTGCCCAGGCGATCTGAGGTTCGCATCTGCCCTTAAATATGATGAATTTATGAGAAGGATCTGCAGGTTGAAGAGCCAGGTCAGCGGGGAGCTCACCTGGGTGCACACCTCAGATACGTGTCAGAAAGGACCGTGATGGAGAAAATGCTTAAACAGCGCATCCCTGTTTCGTGTTTGCTGATTTTTTTCCCCCAGGCTTTTAGCTCTGTAAATAAAACACAGCCTGTGAAATTTCTGAGAATCAGATTTTTGGGTCCTCTGCATGCAGAGGAGTGTGGTGGAGAGAGAGACTTACCACAGGAGCCAGTAACATCCTTAAATCACAGCTCGTCTCCTTCCACTGTAAACAGACGAAGCACCACAGATACCCGTGCTCGTCTTCATCTCTGATCAAGACAGCTTGAGGTTAGCTCCAGCTTTGGCAGTCACGGACGCGGCGACCGTCCTCGGTGCGGAACAGCAGACCCAGCCAGACAGCGTCAGCCACTCGCCGGGCGACCAGCCCCACGTCTAGCACCTCAGCTGCTCTGCCACCGGCCTGCCTTCTGCTTTTTCTGCAGCGGAGGCTGTGCACCACTTCCTTTATGTGGTAGCAATAAAAAAATTAACGCTATTTTTCCCAAGAAGAGGCCCAAGCAGGGAAAGGAATGTGCTTTTTAGATCCTTCATCCTGCCTCCTAAAACTGCCCTTACCTGTGTATGTGTGTGAAGGACAGACACACGATGGAAAAGCCACAGGCACGCAGATGAGGATACAGAGAAAGATAGGACAGAGCTTTTTTTTCCCATTTCTTCATGCTTTAGCAGGAGGCAAAGGGCAGCAACATCTCCATGGCTGGCTGTTCCCTCCTGCCCCTGCCTGTGCAACCCCCAGAAAGCCCCAATTCACTTGGTGGGTAACCTCTGACACAGCACCAAGTAAAAGTGATCAGATTTCCTGTCAATCAAGCTGATGCTTTGCAGCAGATCCCAGCCTGAATAACCCAAAAAAACACGTGGTCACTGGTTTAGTTTGGTTTGGACTTTTCAGAGTTGGGGTTAAAGTTTTCCTTCTTCACCCCAGAAGCACAACCTGGGTAGTGATGAAGAAATCCCCTCCTCCCATGAGTGTTTTTCCTTTCCCTCTGCTTACAGAGAGCACCTTAAGCGCTGATGTGAGCATGTGAAGATCAGAGCAATGACACTGCCTTAAAAGTCTGCAAGCAGCCTGGCAGCAGCCACTCCATGGCATGAGCTAGCACGGAAATTTAAACAGCAGGAAACCCAAATACAAACCATTCAACATGCAGCTTACAGAAAATGAAAGTTTGTGGGGAGAGAGATAAATACATTAGTGTCCTGGCAAACCAAACCACACAAAACTGATCCTGTTATATAGTTGTTGTCAGATGCATTCCATCAAATCTCTCCATCTTCGGAAATGGATGGATTTTTCAAGGGCTTTTCCACTCCAAGAGCGCAGACGGCAGGAACCTGGTGCAGAGCTGACAACCAGCCCGCTGCAGCGCAGAGCAACCTGCAGACACTATGCTAATCACTGCTTTATTACATCTTTCTCCGGGCTGGCTGCAGAGACACAGCCTCTTTCCCAGGAAAATGATCCACAGCACAGCATGTGCCTACTGGAGGAGCTGTAGCCTGCTTAATTCTCTCTAAGCATCTTTCCTTCCCCCACCATTCCCTTCTGCAGATGGACAAAGGTGTGTTCCCTTCCACAGCAGCAATTAAAAACAACGACGAGCGAACACAGTTGCCCCCCAGACTGGCGATGTGACCAGATTACCTGTCAGTAATTACTGTCTCTGCACTGATGGAGCTTTTTAATCCCAGCAATGCTTCCTGCTCTCTGCACAGCTTTCCCCAGGGAAGCCTTCCGAGGTGGGTCCAGAGGCTGCAGTCCATGTTGGCTGACCCTGTGAGTAGGTGTCCTTGGAAAGGCTTTGTCATGGAGCGCATTTCATGCTGGATGGATGAAAGCGGGTTCCCTTTTCCCTTTAACCCTGTGCACACAGGCAGCGACGGGCTGTGCCCTCGGTGGCCAAGCCATGCCCAGCATGTACTAGCACTTCACGCCCGGTGGGATTCTGCCACCCTTGGGGATGGGTTTCTGAAGGACCGTGCTTTGTCCACCTGGGTGTTCTTGATCTGAGAGAGCTCTGGGAGAGGACACACTTGACCTGCACAACATACAGACAACTTCAAACAAACCTGTTTGAGCTGAGAAGTTACTTGGTCAAAGAGAATCTTGGGGCAGTGCTGGGTCACGTGGGATGGTAGCACTTGCTTCAGCAGGGTGAGGAAAGGAACTGGAACAAGAGCTTTCTAGAGATCTAGATTTCCAATTTACCTGCATCCAGGGAGACGAGCAGCTCCTGCCACGCCAGAAGGGACCCAACCTGCCTGTCCCAGGGGTGCAGGAAGGACTTGCTGGTCCCTACCCCTGCAAAGCCCCAGTGACACGCACACACAGAGCTCACCTTACCAAGACTCAGAGGCAGTCAGGGGCCATCAGTTCAGCGCAACTTATCCATCACATGTGCCCTGAGCTCACGGGGACGGCCGGAGCATAGAATTGTTTTGGCTCACAGCAAGGAATGCAACACCCCTGCAAAGCCCCAGTGACACGCACACACAGAGCTCACCATACCAAGACAGAGGGCTCAGAGGCAGTCAGGGGCCATCAGTTCAGCGCAACTTATCCATCACATGTGCCCTGAGCTCACGGGGAGGGCCGGAGCATAGAATTGTTTTGGCTCACAGCAAGGAATGACACACAGCTGGAGAGCTCACATGGAAGCCTGCCAAGCAGCATGCACTTTGTCTCGTATCATGGAAATGGCTTTTAGCTGCAGAGGTAAAGGCATTCATATGATCACACCGGTGTGCCACTGTGGTGTTTGAACCATGCATTGTAACACACAACAGCCATGGAGCTTGTATGAGGGGTCCAACTACAAGCACAGGGAGAGTCTTGAATGTCAGGAGCAGCCACTGACTCTCCTGCCCGTGTGTTTGGGCCCCTCAGGAGCGATGGAGGCACACCCAAACATTCATGATACCAAACAATCAGGCCCTCAGGCTATGGCAGTCTCAGCAACACCTACCCAGGACACGATGCCTCCTGCTTTGTGCCTAGCACCATCAGGTGCTAGGTTAGCCAGGAGACCAAGCACGCTCTCTGCCCCCACCCACAGCCACCTGAAACACTTCGGCAATACCCCGGCAGCACTGCACGGTACCAAGGCACAACGTTTCTTGGCATTGCTGGAGATTGACAGTGTCACCTACCCCACCACTGCAAAGTCAAGGCCACTGCTGAGGGTGTTACCCCCAGCCAGCTGATTATGGAACATACCTGTTCATGCATGGGCATGATCAGAGTGACCACGGGGCAGTGCTGCCTGAGGGATCCTGGTGTCTGGATGTGGAGTGTGTGGTAGGACATTGAAGGCATAGAGTCCAGTTCTTGGGCTGTATACATTTTAAATGTATTTGTATTGTACACATTTCTACATTGCTGCCACCACCAATCATAGAATCATAGAATGGTTTGGGTTGGAAGGGACCTTAAAGACCATCTAGTTCCAACCCCCCTGCCATGGGCAGGGACACCTTCCACTAGACCAGGTTGCTCAAAGCCTCATCCAGCCTGGCCTTGAACACTTCCAGGGATGGGGCATCCACAGCTTCTCTGGGCAACCTGTGCCAGTGCCTCACCACCCTCCCTGTGAAGAATTCCTTCCTCATGTCCAATCTAAACCTCCCCACTTTCAATTTAAACCCGTTACCCCTTGTCCTGTCACTACAGGCCCTTGTAAAAAGTCCCCCCCAGCTTCCTTGTAGCCCCTTCAGGCACTGGGAGGTGCTATAAGGTCTCCCCGGAGCCTTCTCTTCTCCAGCCTGAACAAGCCCAACTCTCTCAGCCTGTCCTTTTTATAAAGTAAAATAACCCACCTTATTGCAAAGTCCTTTTTCGGCTGTTTCAGCTGTCTGGCTCAGCAGTCACAAACCTGCTGGTGCCAGTACAGCACAGGCACTAGCATGGTGGGTGGGAAGGAAAGGGCAGGGAAAGGAGAAGAGAGCCCTGGATGATGGACACGCGGGGGCTGTGGCTTTGGGGTGAGCTGCAGTGCATCTCTGACCCCTCACTCCTGCGGCAAATTCCTCTGCGTGCCTGGTACTGTGTTATACCCTGGCTCTGGAGCAACCGTCTTGCAGCCACATCGTGAACAGAGTCAGGGCTCTTGGCGTTGCCTCTAATAAAACCTGCAAAATATTTCTTTTTAAACCAGTTCAGTTTTTCAGTCACGATGCACAGCGCAGATGTAGTTCCTGCACAATTCGATGGATGGTACGACACAGCATGGGCTGCAGCAAGGGAAATGCAGTTCACAGCAGCTGCTGAGACCGCTTCATGCAGCAACACCATTAAGCAGTGTAAGTCAGGACCAAAGTGGGACGTGTGTGCCTGCAGACGACTTCCCAACCTTAACTGCAACGTTTTTCAACCCTCCTCTTCAAGCTTAGCTGGTTCGATTTGCAGTTAACTTCTAACGATGTAAGACTTCTTAAAGGAGTTGGGTTTCTTTTAAGATCACTATGATAAAACCAGAGGAAGGATGCAACGTACACTGTCACACTTGCCTCTGTGATGAAAACTCCAGAGATAAACATGGAATACAAACTGGTTTGTGGTGTTGTGGTCCCTGACCTTTACCTCCAGAATTAAGCTCTATAAATAAATAAATAATAAACAAGGGCTGTAAATTAAATTCTGAAAACGATCACTTTAGTTATTTGAGGAACATAAAGAATACAGATATATATTTTTAACCCCTGACACTACAGGTCTTCAGAGCCTGAGCAAAGCTTTGAGTTCAGAGGACAGTAGTGGGCCTGCAGGGAGGAGCAAGAGGGGGGGTGAACACAGCATAAAGCTGCCTGAGTTTGGCTCAGGGTCTCCCACTGAGCCCAGGGGAGTTATTGCCAAGGTGGGTGCACGGGGAGCAGAGAGAATTAAATAGCTGAAGCCCTTTCCCCAGTGGGCCTATCTGCTCGAACTGCTGTGCCCTTTCAGTTGAGAAATAAATCACTTTTCTCCATTGCCAGGTGTACCAGGGTGATGAACTGCACCCCAGAGCCCCAGTTCTACCTGGAGAGCTCACTGCAGTCTCCAGGCAGAGCAGTTCGTACATCACCTTTGCTGCTGGCCTGCAGGACACAGGCAAGTCACAACTAAATCACAGGATGGCAGCTTGAATTAAATAGTGGTTCACCTTTCTACTGCCTGTTAATAGCAAACCGTCTCTAATTGCAATAATTAGAGGTAATAAATGACAATTAATATCAGATTTGTCTGAGAGAGATAGAGAATGATAATTTGCTACCTGAAATGAGGGACATGAAATGATTTCGGATGTAAGTGCTGCTCAAAGACATCATTTGGGTGCACATCACGGAAGGTTACACCAACACTATCTTTTGCCAGGACAGTGACAGGAGAAACCTGATAAATAAAATACCAAGAGTTGCAACTGCTGTGGACAGAGGTTTGTGGCTTTGCACTGCCCAGTGGAAAGCACGATGTAAAACCTGGATCAGGTTTCTTAGGGACTCCTCCAGCCAGGGCCTGAAGCTCTGCAAGGACTGAGATTCCCTGGCTGCCTGGGAGAATACCCTGGCTCCATGGAGTAGCTTTTCATCCGAAGGGTTAACTGGGATATTTCATTTCCCAGTTACTTGCATCTTACCATCAGGTACAATAAAGTGAGTAGGAGCTTTGCTTCACCCGCCTTCATAAGTACTTTTTTCTCTGTGCACAAGGAACTTTGTGGTCTTACTTTTTTTTCCAAAAATCTCTCGTTCAGGTCCCTCACGTAGGCTCTCACAAAAATGGAGCTGTCATGAAAAATCCTCCTATGAGGATTAATAACTAATCTAAAGTGGTTAAAAGGTGTGAAACAAAAGGTGTAAGAGATGAGTCAGTTTTTCACGATGAAGGAGATAACCACGGGGGAGCTGTGCTGGCCAACGTTTTCGTAAGTGGTTTGGACAAGGGGTGAAGAGCGAGGTGACAAAGTTTGCTGATGTTGCAAAATTGTCAGGGAGTAACAATGATGACTGGCTATGAAGAGCTGCAGATGGATTTTATGCTGTGGAGTGACTTTGAGGATAAAATGGAGGATGAAATTCAACATTAAATAATGATAAATGCTAAGTAATGTGCATGGGGGAAAACAATCCTAACTATGTATGCTCAGTGATGGGCTCTAAATTAGCTATTATGACCAGGGAAGAGATCTTTGAATAGCTCTCTGAAATACCAGCTCATTACTCAGGGGTGGTAAAGAAGGTAAATATGATGTCAGGAGTTATTAGAAAAAGACCAGAGAGCAAAATAAAAAAACATCATTATGCCATAGCATGGATGTACTCAAACCTTGAACACTGAATACAGTTCTGGTCTCTCTACCTTAAAAACATACGCTAGAACTGAGGAACAATGAGGTAAGGATACAAAAGGTATGCAATGACTGTTCTGGGACGTGACCATAAATATGAGGATGCTTAAGTTTGCAAAAAGAATGAATGAATGGGGATAAGACTGTGAGATGATAAATTATGAATGACACTGAGAAATAGCAAATAACCATTTTCTTTTGTTTTCCCAAAGAAGAATAAGTTTTCACAGAAAAGTACCATTTTACTTAAATTGTGGATATCATCACAAGATAGGAGACAGTCGCAGATGACTTGTAGAAGGGATTAGATGCAAGTAGCATAAGAAAAGAAAAATCAGGTGCTATTACAAAGATGGCAACGCAACATCTAGCTCAAGAAAATGAAAAGATGTTTCCACAAGTACATAAGCAGAAGAATAAGTTTTCACAGAAAAGTACCATTTTACTTAAATTGTGGATATCATCACAAGATAGGAGACAGTCGCAGATGACTTGTAGAAGGGATTAGATGCAAGTAGCATAAGAAAAGAAAAATCAGGTGCTATTACAAAGATGGCAACGCAACATCTAGCTCAAGAAAATGAAAAGATGTTTCCACAAGTACATAAGCAGGAATATGAATGCACGCAAGCACTACTCCTAAGCAAGAAGGGTACACTGAGGAGCAATCGACTTGCTGTTTCTGTAAGGGTCTGTCACTAGTCATTGTCAAGCACCAGTCTCTCCCAAGACCCGTTCACATGTCCCTCCGCCTTAGGATCACTGTTGCAGAGGGCAAGCACTGTTCTCCACCCCCGGGTCCCTGACTGGAAGCGACATGTCACACACAGGCGGTACCTGGCATGGGGACACCGGCAGCTGGCTGGAGTTTTCCAAAAGGGAAGGTGCATTTGTTTGTGGCCATCTCTGTTCAAAGAACAGCACCTGTCTGTAACTAAGAAAGGCACCGTCAAACAAACAAACAAACAAAACCCCACACCCCAACCAAAAAACAAAACAACAGTTTACATCACCGATTACTGTGTCAGAAGGAAACTAAATTTCAAAATGCTGAAATCCATTGCCATCTGACAGGCAAGAACTTTTTTCTGTCCTCATATTAAGATTGGGAATGCAGCCTGACAAAATTAAGTTAATAAATGCTATGTTTTCAGGGGAGCTTAGGCCCTCCTGATGTTTGCTGGCTCTTGTGCATCCCACGTGCCACCCTGCTTTTGGGTTCAACCATCATATTACGGTTGAACCTAAAGAGAATAATGAATGGCTTTCCAGGATTTTCCCTCTCTTTTCCAGGACTGCTGGAACCTGACTGCCCCTGGAGCCGATGGGCACAGCTCAGCCCTCCCTCCGACCCGGCGGCACTGGCTGGAAAGGCGCTGCCGAGCAGACCTGCAAGGGCAGGGTTGGTGCTTGCAATCGCATGTTGTAGTGTCTGTCACTCTCCTAAGCCTGTGGCATAGCCAGCGTGAGGGTCCCGATGCTACCTTTTGCTTTCATGATACAAAATAAACCTTAGGACAGACAGGAGGCACAGACTTGGAGGAAAAACACGTGAGACTCTGCTCTAATGACCCTGCACGTTCATTCCTTTCTCGTGATTCAATGGACAGGTCTGGAAACAGTGAACGCATAAAAGGACGCCACATTTCCAGATTGTAGAGAAATGAATAATGCATTGGGGAAGCAAACATAAGCATTCTTTCTCTTCTAATCAGTATCATGAAGTATTTTACAAATTAACCACTTTCCTGAGACACTTACTGTATGAAGTAGCTCTAGGCTGAGCCCCTATCAGGGTGGACGGTGCCATCTGCATTTAGAAAATTGCCTATACATTTATTAAAGTGAAATTCACCCATTAATTAATCCTGTCAGCATTTTCCCTGGAAACTCTCATTAGCACATTGAGCTAATTACTACAACTAGCAGCACTTGTGGGGGGGAACTGTATGTGCAAGGTGGGGAGGAGGGAAGGTTATTCTAACTTAATAACGGAAAGGATACCTCCTTCTTACATTTACATTAAAAATCAAATTGAGAAAGCCAGAATAACTTTGGAATGAGATATATCTGCTATTTTATTTTCCTTCCATATTGGAATCATTGCTGGAGGAGGAGAAATGCATTTGGAACATGACAGAAATCTTCTGAAGCTGATGAACGAAGGGACAACTCACTCTTTAGTTACCCATTCCTACATAATGCTGACATTAGGTGTATTTTGACCCAGGAAGAGGAAACTACACTTGTGTAGCAATACTACTCAGTTCCTTTTCTACAGCTCTCCTTGCTCAGGATAGTTTCCTACTTGCTTGTAGGACGGCAGCACCTAGAAATCCTGTCTGGATGGGAGGATTCAGGTGCACCAGAGCTGTCTTGGCCTGCCAAGCGAGGTGAGCCAGGGTGAATGTGGTAAGATCTTGGCACACCAGAACCAATCTACTGCATTAACTTGATCCTTTTCCATTGAGGTTTACATTAAAACATTTTTCTTCTGCATCCCCCAGTAAGGAGTAGCTGTGCTGTCAGGGACTACGGCTCAGTTGTTGGACAATCCTTTCTTATGCCATGGTAACTGTACCCCCATGATGATCTCTGTATGAACATCGAGTGAAATGCAGTGAAAACTCCTCAGGGAGCCTGCTGGCTAACCTGACGAGATAACAGGTGGGATGGAAAAGGGCAGCATAGACAAACGAAGTGACTTTTAAAGGTCTCGGGGTAGGAGGTGGCAAATACTAAATGCAGGAATCTGAACTCCTCAGGGAGTCACCTTGCCAATATGCACAGCTGCCCACACTAAGCATCTTACAAATTTATCCCTCCCTTACAAACCTGCCTACGTTGCACATTGATACAAAGGAAAAAAAGCTATTATTTTAGCAGCTCTCCTCCTTCATCACACACCTGTAGCGTAAAAGCAAATACAGCCATTCCTGCCAGCACTTCCCACAACCTTTCTACATGGGTAAGTCCTCCACTTTGAAAAGTGGGAGCACCCAGGGAGGGGAAAGGCAAGTCAGATCACACCCAGCAAGACACAGCTGGCAGACGGGCTTGTTGTCCAGCAGACCACAGCAGGGCACATATGGTGTAAACATCCCTATGCGTGGGCTTTCCAGAGTCATACAGCAAACAGGGTGGGATCTGAGGGCATGTAATGAAAGCCAATGCTGGGAATATCTTAAGAGACCCAGCTGTCAGGCTTGACATGTGCTGGTCTTTTTAATAGCAGACAGACAGGTCTCCAAAAGACCACATCCTCAAGGGAAAGGAGTCAACCACTGATCATGCTGCTCCTACATCTACAACACAAGTATCAAAATTGAGGGTCCTCTCTTCTCAAGGTACTGCAGAGCACAAGACACCTTTGTAAGTAAGAGTCTACATAAGCTCATTGTAAAAAAACATTCCACCCCAATTAAACATCATTTGCTCCTAGCGATTTTATTGTAGTACAGTTCTCATAACTGTAATTATCTAAAGCTCTAAGCAACGATACACACAGGTACATACCAATGAGCCCATCAGCGGTCCCAGGTCTTAGGCACTCGCCTGCACATATAACTTTTCTCAGGCCTTCAAAGTCAGTAGGACAGTTCACGTGCGTAAGGCTGCTCTTACACGACTAAGCCTTCAGAATCAGACTTTAAGTAATGCTTTGGAACCTCAAAAGCATTTTCTGTTTAATAAAGTAAACAGTGCTTCTTCTACAAAAAGACAAAAGAACCCCTCACTTTAAACAAAACTATAACCCTAACCTCAAATAGGGAACTGGATTATTGCAACTTGCAAGGGTTTTTACTCAGCCTTTTTATGATCTCCTTCCTTGCCTTCTAATCCTGATAGATTTCAGCTGTATTCCTCTAGCAACAAATGGATTCTCCTGTGGCTAAAATCATTGTACAAATAGGGATGCTAATGCACTCTCTCCAGCTGGTTAGTATCAAGTTCTGGAGACAGTGAGTTCAGCTTGTGCTCATACGATAATGAAATACCAGTCTCTACCTAAAGATACTGCAGCAGAGAAATAACATGAAATAAGCACAAGATGCAAAACAGTTCTGTTGCTGAAAACTGAAAAGAAGAAAAATTTAAGGAAGAGCTTTGTCTGTGTCATTCATGCCAGATGGCTGCTTATTTAAGTAATCAAGTTAAGCAAGATGCATTTAGGACTATCTCATTTAATTTGATTATTTAAATGAATAAACTGCCTGTAAGGCAATGTTTTTTTTTTGTGGATATAATCATGTCATATTCAACTCTGGTTCATAGTTACCGATTTTGATATGGTTAGATCCAAAATGAATTAGTTCATCATTTCTCTGTGTAGCTAAACCGTTGTGCTTACACGAGGAATGTTTCGGATCAGATGAGAATTACCCCGATGAACCAATTGATATTATGATAATGCCTAGCAGATTAATGCTCTCACAAATTTGCATATAATGAACACGAACCATAACCCTTTGTTGAAGTGCGTATCCCTGGGTGCCTGCCCCAGATAATGGGCCCCTTTCCCTGTCGACAGGGAACCGAGAAGAGAGGAGAAGCAGGTTCTGTAATTCCTCTTTTATGCATTCAACAAAACTACCCCCATAACTATCGAGTAGTTATGGCAGTGATTATGCAAATGACATTATGCAACTTTAGCAAGGGAAGTAACGCTACCCTCAGACTCTACACGTGTTCAGTCTACAGGAGACCTTTCCAAGTCCGTATAGACTTCAGCAGAGATAAGTGCTTATATGGTCAATAACCAGTGGTGTTCTGCCCTTTTTTTTTCCTGGCAAACTTTGGGAGTGCTTATTATTTACAGCTCGTGCAAAAACTTTCCACAGAAACTGTTTTTATGGAAAGCTTCAATTTAAAACCGAATGGATTTTCATTTCTACCAGAAGGCTGTCTCCCGTCGGTGGAATATTGTGCCCCTTCTGTCCCTGTGAGCGATGTCCCAGGCAAAGCACATTTCGGTGGGGCATGCCATTCTGAACGCCCAGAGGAACGCCAAGTGGGGAGCTTCTGAGGGCTCAGCTTAACTGCTGAGGCAGAGTTTACTAAAATTAGTAATTGGTGCACCTTGTGAAATGTAGTCGGGCTAGAAATCCCAGCCCGGGGAGGGCAATGAGGTACGGAGCACCTCAGGGCATTTCCGTATCAAAGCATTCGGGTCCATAATTTGACAAAATCTTTTTTAAAAGCTGAGAGGAAAAAAAAAAAATTAGTAGCTTTGTTCACTGGGCAAAAATATCTTGATTGCCAGCCAACAGCCAATAACTAAATTTCATTGAAAATATCTCAATTTGGACATTTTGGATTCTTTCTCTGTTTGTCCTGCAGTCGGTTTGTAAATGGCTAGGGAGGACTCATGGGAATGTGGAAAACCAGGTGCGCATATCTAGCCTGGAGCGATGTGAGAGGACAAATTCTGACATGAAGCTGATGCAGTGAAAACCTGAACCTGCCTTTCCTTCCTCTTGAGCCAGGATCATGGAATCACAGAAGCATGGAATGGTTTGGGTTGGAAGGGACCTTAAAGACCATCTAGTTCCAACCCCCCTGCCATGGGCAGGGACACCTTCCACTAGACCAGGTTGCTCCAAGCCTCATCCAGCCTGGCCTTGAACACTTCCAGGGATGGGGCACCCACAGCTTCTCTGGGCAACCTGTGCCAGTGCTTCACCACCCTCTCCGGGAAGAACTTCTTCCTGATATCTCATCTAAACCTCCCTGCTTTCAATTTAAACCCATTACCCCTTGTCCTGTCACTACAGGCCCTTGTAAAAAGTCCCCCCCAGCTTCAGGTACTGGAAGGCTGCAATAAGGTCTCCCCGGAGCCTTCTCTTCTCCAGGCTGAACAAGCCCTGTTCTCTCAGCCATCCCAGAGCAAAGCCTTTGGCTTCAATGAAATGCTGCATTTTTTTTCCAAAACTTAATTTTATTGAAAATATTCTAAAGAATGTACAATCAATACTTTTAAAGTAACAGAAGGGAACAGAGGGATAACCTCTATATATGTACTCAGACATTTGTTACAGTCACTCTATATAAATCACTTTGCTTGGCTCATGGCTGGTTTTCAGACACAATGAGGAGAAGGAACCATTTACCTTTTAAAGCATCAGTTAATTGTATTTCAAGCTCACAGAGTACAGTTGTTTTTCATTACCCACATGTGTAACCGTAAAAGCAAAGCAAATGTTACTGTTGTAAGACGGCATCCCTCTCCAAAGTTTAGAAAAGCAGAGTGAGCTAATGGAAAAAGAACCACTAAATAAAGCACCAACTGGCCCAGTTTCTAGGCTTGCTTTTAACTTTTTCCCTTTTTTGGCCATTTAAGAAAAGACACTGCAATTTTCCCCACTTTATTTTTACCCAGACATGAAATAGCTAAAAATAACTCCTATCTTTCTCAGTGGCATGTTGAAACATGTTGGTTCAGAGGAATAAGTAAGTAGAGATTTAGGTGTTAAAAAAACATAATTTTAGCTCTGTTGTTCTATTTCCTTGCAAAGAAGTAGACAAACAAGAAACTTCAGTTCCTCTATGTATACTAACTCCCTTACTTGTTAGGACCAGGCACAAAAAAAACCCTAACGGGAACCACTACAAAGCTGTAGATCAGTAAATTAAGCTTTTTTTAAGATCCCATTATGGTCAATAATCCTTACAGGACTTCTCATTAGTACACTCTGCAGAATGATTTTCCTTTGACAAATTTAAATAGAACGAATGCATGTGAGCCTTTACAGCATGAATAAATTCTGCTCAGTCCTTCAAATACCATCTATGTTTGTGAGTTACTTGATCTTAGCTGAATATGAGAATAATTCATTTGATTTCTGAGGACAATTCTATGTGTTAATGCAGGGCTGGTTTCTGAATTTCTTATCGAAACAATTACCTCCTGCTGCTCTTTATAGAAAAAAAAAGTCTCATTTCTTGTGGTTTCATCATCCATGTTTAATTTATGTAAATAACTTATGGTGTGATACCATTCACTGGCATATGAATTTAAATAAATACATAAATTGCTTGGAATTTAAAAACGTCTCAGCACAATTGAAGTGTGCCTTAAAATTATTAACAAATAAATTCTCAACCTTCTACTCAAATACAGATTAGTGTCTTATGTTTGCAATGGACTGAGCTTCTAGGACTGTAATTGCTCGAAGAAAATGTATACATAAGGGCCCCAATCCTTCATTAGTACGTAAAAGGGCAGAACCTGAAAATCACTTAGGTCCTGCTGATTCAAGTGATTCACAGATAAATAAGGCTATTTTTTTTTTCCCCAAGTTGAGTTCACAATCCCAAATTCTGGGTATGCCACTGCGGTAGATGACCCCTTGAGGTCCCTTCTAACCTGAATTATTCTCTGATTTTACACTTCTGTGACAAAGTAGTAAATTGTCTTTGACAGCCATCCCTCCTGGAGCCACAACCACGTTCCTCTAACACTATAGCATGTAGAGGGAGGGCGGAAGGGGAGGGGGAGGGAGTCTATTGGAATTAAACAGGAGGCTGATACCACACTGTGGGGTCTGAAAGTCACCAATGTACAAAGTCTGGGATCAGACAATTTACAAGGGACCCTGCAAGCTTGGCCTAGCTGGGGGAGGTTTGTTGTGATGCTCTCTGCGAGCACGTCTGATACAAAGGCAGAAGCACTGTAGGAATGGGTGAAATGCAAAACTGCGGACGGTGTGTTTTCCATACGTATCTCCTGGAAGAACCCAGTCCGAACTCTGGTTCAAACAGAAGGAGCCGCAAGGGCAGGTATGGATTGGTCTGAATGCTTTGTTGCTGAGGGACATGGATGTTTTTTTCTGAGGGAACAGTAATTTTTTTTAAGATGCTGACATCTCCAACCATACTGAGGAGCATCTACAGGGAAAGCTGATCTTAGAGAACATACACATTTTTGCTGAGATCATAGAGCAGAGCCAGTAATCCTGACAGTGGTCCCCATCCTTATGGGGGTAAAATAGGGTAGATTGCAGGGGTACTATGTAATTAATTCTGGAGGAAGCTTTGTCCTTTGTCTGTCTCAGACACATGAACTGCACCTACATAAAAGAGCAAAGTTAAGGAAAATATATCAAAATTACTAAGATCTGTACGTTGTTTTATAATTCAGTTTGACGGAAGTTAGGCACAGTGAAGTACTGAAGCTACCACTGAGATTTCAGGAAGAAAAACTATGCTACCAATAACTCAGGAAGCGTGAAATACTATAAATCATTATTTCTGACAACCCAGGGATCATAATTGATGTTTTTTCATGTTCAAGATGCTACACAAAAAGCAAACAACTGGGCAACAGGCAGGAACACTCAGTCTTTTGAAGGATTTGTGTTTTATTAAGGTTATTGGTGAAGCCCTGTGACAACAGGAGAGTCCTGGTCAAGTGCTCAGTGCAGTATTTCTTTACTGTTCATTCAGATTACAGCAGTGCCTAACCTGAGAGCACAGCTCCACTGTGCTAGGCATGGTCCAGATGTATAATTAGGGAAA
>NW_010246043.1:28781-38433 GCF_000690775.1 Eurypyga helias
TCGTGCTGCGCGGGGGGGGGGGGGAGCCGTAACCCCAAAGTCACGGAAGACGAGGGCAGGGATTGGGAGAATGGAGAGCTGCCCGTGGTTGGCGAGGATTAGGTTCGGGAAGGCCTGAGGAAGCACAAGGCCATGGGACCTGATGGAATACATACATGGGTCCGCTGGCAGCCCAGAAAGCCAACCGTATCCTGGGCTGTATCAGGAGAAGTGTGGCCAGCAGGTCGAGGGAGGGGATTCTCCCCCTCTGCCCTGGTCTTTTGAGACCCCACCTGGAGTGCTGCGTCCAGCTGTGGAGCCCTCAACATCAGAAGGATATAGACTGGTTGGAGCGAGTCCAGAGGAGGCCACAAAGATGCTCAGAGGGCTGGAGCACCTCTGCTATGGGGACAGGCTGAGAGAGTTGGGCTTGTTCAGCCTGGAGAAGAGAAGGCTCTGGGGAGACCTTATTGCAGCCTTCCAGTACCTGCAGGGGCTACAAGGAAGCTGGGGGGGACTTTTTACAAGGGCCTGTAGTGACAGGACAAGGGGTAACGGGTTTAAATTGAAAGTGGGGAGGTTGAGATTAGATATCAGGAAGAAGTTCTTCCTGGAGAGGGTGGTGAGGCACTGGAACAGGTTGCCCAGAGAAGCTGTGGATGCCCCATCCCTGGAAGTGTTCAAGGCCAGGCTGGATGAGGCTTTGAGCAACCTGGTCTAGTGGAAGGTGTCCCTGCCCATGGCAGGGGGGTTGGAACTAGATGGTCTTTAAGGTCCCTTCCAACCCAAACCATTCTGTGATTCTATGATTCTAAGTGACTTATCCAAGGTCACAGGGCATGTCAGTGGCAGCACCGCAGTCACAACTTGCATCTCCTGTCTCCCAAGCCAAGAATCACACAGCCAACACAAGCATAAGGGAAAAGATGTAACTAAAATTTAGGTTCTGTGAATCAGAGCTCTTCGGGCTGCTCTAACTCCTCTTCTCTGCTGCTCTGCCACTAAAAACAAGCGATGATCAGTGACTTGCCATAATCAAATAACCTTGCTTTGGTGTGTCTGCAGCCATCACCCACACAACTTACTTTGCAATTCTCCTCCCCAAGCCTCCACTCAGCCTGGACTGTTTGATGCCTGCTGCCTTTGTGAAGCTTTTGAAATTAATGCTTTAAAGCCTGTAAGAGCAGCTCAGAAGGAAAAAAAAATGTCAGTTTTACATTTTTAAAAAGATGCTCTTATTCTCCTCACAGCTGAGTTTTGGCAGCAGCTCGTGAGCAGAATAGTAATTGGGAATTTTTGTTGTGTTTTTCCAGGCCAGTTCATCTGGGCTGTGAAGAGCCATACTTTTTCTCATTTGTTTTTCGCTGCAGTTCGGCCATAGGAAGCCACCTCCTCAACGGAGGCTTCCCCTGTGCCTGTGTGAACCAAAGAGAGAGGATGCACAGCCCTCAGCCATTCCAGGTGCATCGTGCCGTTTTCCTCATCTTTGGGGACAGAGAAGGTGCCAAGTTTCTCCAGCTCCCTACTCCCCTTATATATATAGTGTCAATATACATATCTCTACAACATGCCAGTACAAACACTTCCATTTGTGAGCTGAGCAGACTTTCTCCAGATCTGCTAGACACCCTGTAGGGAAGAATTTAGACTACACCAACAAAAAAGGTTCTTACTGATTTCAGAAAGTATCCTCCCAGAACTGTCAAAGCGATGATGTGCATCCCAGAAGACTCATCCAGCTCTCTGGAGAGCAAAATCAGCTCTCAGTCATAGAGGCGAGAGCTCAGCTCAAGTCTGAATTAAAGGAAGTTGGTTTGAAGTTTCACGCCTTGGTCAGGCAGACTGCAGAGAGTCCACAAATCAAATGAAATTTCTCCTGTAAGCAAGTAAAATTAATAACAAGTGTTTTCATTGTCTTCTAAGCTCAAGTTCCACAGATTCAGCCACACTTCGAAGTGAAAACAGTGCCTTAATTTAAAACCTATTTTATCTTGTTGTCCCAAGAGCAGTGAAATAACTGATGTTGGAGTTGTCAAGGTTTGTGCTGTCTCTCAGTTCCCATCCTAATAATTTCTGCTGTTCTTCCTATCTCCTACAACAGCTCTACAATATCAGGTACCAAAATTAAAGGTATCAATCAATATGCCCCAAGCATGTCCCCTATGCCTCTCCCTTGTCCTCAAAACGTCCGAGTTCCTTCTCCCATCTCTAAATCCTCCATCACAGCACTCCCTCAGCCTTTCACATTCCCTGCGCAGTTAATTTGGAAGAAAAGATGGATTGGCAGAAGGTGAGCTGTTGCGTATAAATGTGCAAAATCCTACTGAACTTTTTTTTTTTTAATATTGTTTTCAGAAAGATTTAAACTTTCCTCATCTTTGCATTCCCAGAGGCTGAATGAGAAATTCATGGTGGACCTACCCACCGACTGCGTTTTGTAGTTTGTGCTTCCTCACCAAACTAGGAGAAAAAACACCCCAAAAACTAGCATCATGTGTTACACACTAAAAAATCTTGAAGGGAGATGATGAAGACTGTCGTTAAGGGCATTTGACTTTCATCATCTTCAGAAGGAGATAAAAAAGAAAAAAAAGATTACCTTGGGAAAAAATGGATGCAAAGCCAGTTGGATTGCAAAGCCTCCAATAAAACACTGCTCTTGGCAAGTTACACTGGAGGAAGGGGGGCAAAGCAGCTCCTCTCCCCATAATGTGTATTTTTTTTTAACATTTACAAATTATTTTTGACTTAGCCACGCAGGGAGCCTACTTTCAACCCTCAATTTGAAAATCATGGAGGCTTTATAAAGTCTTCCACCTGCATCTCTTTTTTGCATCACAGTTCTTTATCCTCTAAGGGATGAAAACCCTGGCATATAAAAACTTTGTTAAGCTGTCACTATCAATAGAGTAAAAAAAAATAATGGTTGACAAAGAAGAAACAAATTGCATCTTCGAATAAGTTTCCTTCATGCTCTTGTTAAAAGCTATAACCTCTGATGTTAACTAAATTTAACCCATTCTGACCCTTGCGGTGGCCCTTAACCTTTTCTTTATTCTGCTTCCTGTGGCTGCTGAAGAAAACTGGCCCAGTCATTGGAAAAGCACCCTCTGTTGCACACAAAGCCCCAGCCTGGCTGCTAGTCTGTCAGGAGGGATAGAATAGACGGGGAGGTCAGCACCTGTGCTGAGAAGCAGGTGACAGGGAACTGCTTGGACCATTCTAGGGCAAGTTGTAATAGTTTCTACCCTTTAAATATCACACTGTAGTTTCGGGTATTCAAGGCAGCGAAGTTCACGTTTTCTTTGTGAATGCAGACTTTAAACAAATTAATCTATTGCTGTTCAACTGACTGTAAAATTAGTAGATTTACTGTTGCAAAAAAAGGAGAGCTTTCACTTCCACTTTAATAAGGTCACGGATGTGTCCTAGGCTGCCAACAAAAGCAGCTTTTAAAATCTTCCCAGCTGAACCCAGCAACTCGCAAAGGCTGCAGAACAATGTCTTAGATGTACAGTGGAAACTCCTCTCCCTACAGTCAAGATGTAAAACGAGACAGTTAAAAAACTTTCTACACTGGCAAGTTTTAACTTTAATTGTGTCTCGCCCCGGGGACCCACGGGCTTGCTTTACGATTAACATTTTCATAAATTCAGTCAGCCTTGTTTTTCAGGGAGCAAAATCCTGGATTCGGTAAATCAGCCGAAGCAATTTAACGGCAAAGCATGCATCTTCAAAAGATTTGTTTTAATTCCTATAACAAGAGGCAGATTTCAGAAACCAAACACAACTTCGGCTGTTTCAACTGTATTTGTATATGCCGTGCAGGGTGTCAGTTAGCAGTCATCGTTTACCACTCAACAGAATTTTTGGGTTTGTCAGTTAGCAGTCATCGTTTACCACTCAACAGAATTTTTGGGTTTGTCAGTTAGCAGTCATTGTTTACCACTCAACAGAACTTTTGGGTTTGCTTTAATTGTTTTGCTGTCTCTTGCTAGAATAAAAATAGAGAATTGTGTGTAGGAAGCAACTTTCAATAGCTGGGGATGGGAAAGGAGTAAATGAGCTACCGAAGAACCCAGGAATCTGGACCGACTACACCCCCAGAATCTGTCATTTAAAGACGTGTTTACTCTGACGTGTCCTCTGCCATATGGCAATGCTCACCCCAGCACAAGGGAGTTTTTCATCCGAGTTATGTGAGAAAGTCTTTTATAAACACTGACGGGAAAAGGAACACTGAGGAGTGCGTAGGGGAGGCTACGGCCCCTCTCTGAACCGGGGGACTGAGGAACCACAGCTGTAATTAGCAGGAAGGTGGAGGCGAGTCGTGCCAGCTGCTGCTAAAGAGCAGGACTGGGGAAGAGAAAAAGACTCTCTCCAAGTTTTCCCCAAAGCTTCCCCACCGAAACGCCCTGCGAAGGAGGGAATGATACCAAAAACCAGAGGAGCACAGGGTTAGTGGCCCTCCAGATGCTCAGGACTTTTGCAAGCACAAGTGTGCAGGAGACTAATCACAGATTTAGTAGTAAGACTGAAAAAACCTGCTGTCCCACCCACTGCTACTGGTCCATGCCCAAGAGCCCCAGGCACTGCATAAACCCAACAATATCAGAAATAAATTCCTGATGACCTTGTTTGGCACTAGAAACTGTTTTGACCAGATATTGAGAGCTGCAGCTCCAGTTTAGGAAGCGGCAAGAAGTATGGGGAGCAGAATGAAACCCCCATAATGCAAGGGGAAATGGTTACTGACCTGCTACATCGGCACCCACAAGTCTATGGGACCACATAGGATCGACCCAAGGGTGCTGAGGGTGGTAGTGGAAGTGCTCACCAAGCCCCTTTCCATCATCTGTCAGCAGTCCTGGCTAAGCGGGGAGGTCCCAGTTGACTGGAGGTTAGCCCAGTGTGATGCTCATCTACAGGAAGGGCCAGAAGGAGGATCTGGGGAACTACAGGCCAGTCTGACCTCGATGATGGGGAAATTTATGGGGCAGATCATCTTGAGTGCCGTCACACAGCACGTACAGGACAACCAGGTGATCAGGCCCACTCAGCTTGGTTTATGAAGGGCAGGTCCTGCCTGACTAACCTGATCTCCTTCTATAACAAGGTGACCCGCGCAGTGGATGAGGGAAAGGCTGTGGATGTTGTCTAGCTAGACCTTAGCAAAGCCTTTGACAGTTTCCCACAGCATTCTCCTAGAGAAACTGGCTGCTCATAGCTTGGATGGGTGTCCCCTTTGCTGGGTAAAAAACTGGCCCCCGCACTACGAGACAGACACTGAGGTGCTGGAGCGTGTCTAGAGAAGGGAATGGAGCTGGGGAAGGGTCTGGAGCACAAGTCCCGTGAGGAGTGGCTGAGGGAGCTGGGGGTGTTCAGCCTGGAGAAGAGGAGGCTCAGGGGAGACCTGATCGCTCCCTACAGCTGCCTGAAAGGAGGGTGCAGAGGGGTGGGGGTTGGTCTCTTCTCCAAAGTGATGAGTGATACGTCAAGGGGAAATGGCCTCAAGTTGTGCCAGAGGAGGTTCAGATTGTTTATTAGGGAAAATTTCTTCACAGAAAGGATTGTCAGGCATTGGAACGGGCTGCCCAGGGGGTTGGTGGAGTCATGATCCCTGGTGGTATTTAAGAGACATGTGGATGAGGTGCTTAGGGACATGGTTTAGGGTAGACTTGGCAGTGTTAGGTTGATGGTTGGACTTGATGATCTTAAAGGTCTTTTCCAGCCTCAAAAATTCTATGCTTCTATGATTCTGAGATGTTCACCACAGACCAAAGTAAGACCCATCCTCCACCCAGACCCAACAGGTCCAAGCTCCTTGCAGGCACTTGTAAGGCTCCTTGTAAGGCACTTCAGCAGTTTGCTTCCTCCTCCCACAAACTGAATGACGGAGTTTGAATGAAAGTAAAATGGAGCCTCCCAGTGAGCACTTTGCCATCCAGCTAAGGGCATTCTCACTCTCTGCTGGGCATTAAAAGCCATTACTGTACCCAGAAAAAATAGCTTCAGGGGAAGATCAACCCCAAAACACAGGACTGGAACCCACTTCCAACATCCTCCGGGGACAATCAAACTGCACCCCACAGGTCAGTTGTGAATGTGGAGGAAGCTTCCTAGTAGTATCTTGAGTCTTGCATTAGTTAATAACATTAATAACATCCACACTGTCAGATCACTACACTGTTCATGTATGAGGGTGAGAAATCCTTCCATCCACCATCCTTTCTCCTTCTCACATATTTACATTTTAAATTCTCTGGGGCGTGATTTATCTGCAGTTTGGCACCAGGTCTAGCAGAACAGGCCTTGATTTGGCACTAGAATTAATAAAGGGAAAACAACAACTTTGTTAACCAGCTTGGGAAACTAAATGTCAAGTGGGAGAAAAAAAAAAAAGACAGATGCAGATTTAGGAATTAAAAAAAAAAAAACAAAAACAAAAACAAAAACCAAACCCAAATAAATGTCTGAGAATATCGTTAGGGTGGGCAGATGATGATGTGCCTCGGGCAAAATAAAAGGGAGAAAGTTATTATTAATGGCATTTATTATGATAGTGTCTTTCAAATAATTAAGACTGCAGTCCCACTGTGACAGGCACATATAAAAACACGGCCCCTGGACAACTACAGTGTAAACAGACATGAGACAAAGGACAAGGAGAAGGAGTACAATGAACATCCCCAAAAATGAAGTTAATTGAGGACAAACAGCATGAGAAGGCTGTCCTATTCCTTGGCACACAAAATTTCATTAGAAAGGCATGAAGAAAAACAAACATCAGGTTTAAACTTAACAGAATTAAATAAAGGGAAGAGAGAAGGAATGCAAGTTGTATGCTACAGAGTACCTTGCTTTCATGCAGGTAGTTTTTATGACAGTGAAGGGGATCATTAGCTTTATTGCTTCTACTAACATCACTGAAAATTATCTGTCTTATGGGGATGGTTCTCAGAGAAGCAACAGTAGCTCACTGCAAGCTGGGCCGCTGACAACCTCTCCTCTGATGCACACTGCAGAGCTGAGGATGAAAAAAAAGTATCTCTCTCCAGGACTCAGCTCTGCCAAAACTTCCCTTCATGGTTATTCAAATCCTACACTTGATTTCCAGACCATGAAAAGAGTAGTAAAAACCATTTTTGTCTCGCCTTTTCTTAGTGCGGAATATTTCTCTCCACAACTGGATACTGTGGAATTTCAATAATTTATGTTTCAAGAGCATCAAACTGAGATCCCAGTGTTCTTAGGCACGCTACTGATGATAGAAGCAGTGGCAATCCCTGTTCCCAAAGCGCCTACAACTGTAAAAGCATAAAGCATAAAGCCTGAGTGAAACCAAGAAATGCACAAAGAGCAGGATGGAAAACACAGGCACTATTTCCATAGAACAGGTGAAGCACCAGTTGTCAGCCAGCCTGTTAACACAGCTCACCATCTACTTAGCTAATCCTGTTAACGGCATTTTTCCATATTCATTACCGCAGGCAGGGAGTTTTAATGAGAATAAGGTGATACGAGTGAATTTCAGATAGTGAACTGATTTAGTAAAGTTTTCTGGTTTCTCACACTGTTACCATACGATGTCTCCTGCGACGACGGAGCGCACCAAGCAAGGATAGCACTTCTTATGTGTGTACCAAACCAACAGCACGTGGAATCAAACCTGTCTCAGACCACAGTTAGGAATAGAAAGATTTCAAACCAAAAAGATGAAGCTCAGATTTTCATTGTATTTCTTCTTCCTGGGCAGGAAGGTGGGAGAGGGAAGAGGGGTCACTTACTTGTGGCCCTAAGCAAATAAGCTAAAAATTCCTGATTTCTTTAAGCAGGAAGGCCAGTAGACAAGGCTCCCTCCCAGCTACTTCCCATGGCTCCATTTTGCAGCAGATTCTGGACACAAAGCACACTTTCAGCCCCACCGTTGTTCTCGGCCCTGGCCCGGCTGGCCCCACAGCATCACTCGATAACCAACACAAACACCTATGCCCCTGCGGTGTTCCCTGCAGACACACTGCCCTGCCAGAACAGCAGAACAGCACACTCCCACACTGTTTGGTGTTTTATTCACTTAGGGTGTCACTTACAGCCAGGGATCTAGGATTTGTACGTGGATTTTGTCTTCCCTTTCAAAGGCAATGTTTTCCACCTCCAAAACAGAAGAAGGAGCCTGAAAACCCAATGCAGAGCGGCCTCCCAAAGAAGGTAAGAAATCCAAATATCCAGCAAGCAAATATCCTCACAGAATGCCACAAACGCACACGCTGCTGACCCCTGCAGACACATCTCTGCCATGCAACACCCACGCCTCGCACACCCACGCACACCCAGCCAGCTGCACAGCCGACACCACCCACGGGCTCCTGGCAACCCCACGGCAGGCGACACAAGCCCACCTCACCCACTGCGTACTGTGGCACGCCGGCAGGCACGCGGGCTCACAAGCGGAGATACACGTGTGTGTGATGTCTCATAGTCTGCAGACAGGTAGTACGATGACTTGGGTACGCAGCATGAACGCAGGACACGCACGGAACGCGCACATCTCCTTGGAAGGACTGCTGAGCAGGAGAACCGTCTCCCAGCAATGGTTCCTGTGCCCACAGGTAATCGACTGCCCAACGCAAAGGGCCACGGAGAGTCAACAATAAAGAACAACTCGGGGAAGAGCAGTTGCACGTGCAGAACCTGGCAAGACAGACCACACACGTCCAGGAGCATGGGAATACATGAACACTGCAAGAGGAAGATACAGACGAGTGCATGCATCCTGAAAGGGGCAGAAACTCTACACACACACACACTGCCCTATGCAAAAATACACCTGTATATACTCAAGGCATGCAGACGTATGCAAAAACCGGTGTATGGACTGGCAAGTTGTGCTGGTTTTGGTTGGAATAGTGTTAGTTTTCCTCACAATAGCTCATATGAGGCTACCTTTTGGATTTGTGCTAAGAGTACTGACAACATGCTACTGTGTTTAGCTGTTGCCAAGCAATGTTTACATTAAGCCAATGACTTTTTTAGTTTCTTATACTGCTCCTGTGTTCCCAGCCGCTTCTCTGCAAGAAGCTGGGAGGGGACATAGCCAGCACAGCTGACCCGAACTGACCAAAGGGACATCTCATTCATAAAACGTCATGCTCAGTAGGTGTGTGTGGGGGGGGTAAGTAGGCTGGGATGGTTGCTTTGAGTCTCTTGCTCTGACTCACTCTTGCTCTGGCTCTGGTTCTCACTGCTCAGGGACTGGCTAGGCAGTGGTTGACAGGTGGTGAGAAGGTGTATCATTGGGGGTTTATCTCCCGTTATTTTCTTTATGTATTTTTAGTAGTAATATTAGTACTGTTAGTACAGTTATTTATTTTCAGCCATTAAACTGTGCTTAGCTCAACCCACGGGTTTTCTTACCTTTTTCCTCCGACTCTCTCCCCCATCCCACCGTGGGAGAGGGCAGGTGAGCTGTGTGATGCTCAGCTGGGGTTAAGCCACGACAGAGCTCTACAGCCAGGCCGGCAGGTACACACGGGCACGCGGCGGATGCGCACACAGGAACGGACGCACAGATCCCTAAACCCACACACACCCACCCACGTGTGCGGGCACACGCACCGAGCTGTGCCGGGGCGCGCTCCCACGCGCCTGCCTGTGCGCGCGCGCAGAGGCGCAC
>NW_010246044.1:0-6043 GCF_000690775.1 Eurypyga helias
CGGCCCCCAGCCCGGACCAGGGAGGTCGGCCCGCCCTCCCCCGGCGCACCGGCCCTTTCGGGAAAATCGTTAAAAATGGCTTTTTTTTGTTGTTTTTTTGGTAACCAGGAAGGGAAACAAGGGGTATTCGCAGCCTCGCGGCGCATTTTGGAAGTCCCGAGGTAATTTGGGCTGCGAGGGAGAATGACAGGTCCGAGCCGTGGTCGGGTTGCGGCTTTGCCCCCCAAAATAGGGGTTTGGGGGGAGCCGTTGGCGAGTACCGTGCGTGTGCCGCTCCGACGTGGGAAGCGTCGTTGTGTGCAGCGATAAACGATCACCAGGAACCGCGAAAAGACGGCAGCGCGTTCGGGGGAGCGGGCAGGGAGGTGTTGCCGAGCAGTTGTGTGTGGGTTTTGCTGCAGGAATTTATCAGGAAAGATGCTGTGCAATCCCTGGGCTCCCTCGGCGTTATCTCCCGAGTGTTTGTGGTGTGGCGAGCGCAGCGTGACATCTGAAGCAAGCAAACGTATTTACATAACAATTATTTGACACCATAGCTCGGTGCAGCCGTACCATTTAAAGGGAAGGAAACCTTGCCCCTTTATTCAAAACACTTGCGTAATTGTTCTGTGCACGCGTTTCATGATAGTGGTTGTTTTTTTTTAATTTTGGTTGTTGTTTGCTTCTCAATAACCTGCTTCGGTAGATTTGCGTTAATTAGGCTCGTCACCGCAGCTGCTTATTTTCTGGCCATAAGAGCGGATTTCGTGTTACAGGCTTTCCTGATATTCCAGACTGGATTACAGGTCTAAAAATGTTCCAAAGAAGTGGGATCTGTGTTGGAAAGGTGTGGGTGGATTCAGGATGTGAAAATGGCTTGTAAATCTGGGATGGGGTGTGCGGCTCGGGGTGGTGGAGCAGTGTGTAGGCGCTCTCCGGTGTTCTCCATCCCCTCTCAACAGGGATATCGGGGCAGCTTTATTTCATGCTTGTTTCTAACAGCTGTATTCCATTGTCTTCACAATGCTAATTTGAGGCTGAAGAGATGGAGCAAGTATTATTTTGGCCCTCTGTGCTACAGAGAATTTCACCGTTGAGTGATTAACCTCCTTGCCAATGCATTTTGATTTACTGGCATTATGTACTGTCAATAAATGGGACTTGTGCCGTATTCGCTGCCGTCAAAGTGCTGTCGGTTGTTGCCAAAAGCTACCTGGAGTTAATTATCTGAATTGGACTTTTCTTAACGGCAGCGTTTTTAAAAGCTAAGGAGCTCTGAAGTTTATATAATAATCTTGGCAAGGTTTCTTTTTTTTTTTGGGTAATGTGGTCTGTGGCGGCACTGAGTTTTAATCGCTTCTGATGTCTCCACCGCTGCTGCGTGGAGTTTTCAGCCTAAAAGCTGCCGTTGTTGCTCCGCAGCCTCTCTGAAAGAGTTAAGAGGGCACTGAATTAAGAAAGCTCAGCTGCTTGTATACAAATATACAGCAATTACAAGGCAACAAAGTTATTGCAGAATCCTACTGTAACCATGGCAACATGTTCACTCAATTACATTTGGAAATGTAAAATGCCACCCAGTTAGAAAGAGTAAGTTTTAGTGACTGCAGATTTTTTTGTATGAAACGAAATGTGTAAGGACGCGGCTTTCCAGGATTATATATTTTTCTTCATGTGTGGATGGCATGTTTTAGCATGAGCATCTGACAGATTCCTGTTGCTGATATTAAGCTGTGCCCTTGGTTGTGTGAATTTAGGGGGGGGGGAATCACCAAACCTTTAAATCTTTACATTTTAAACTTTGCCATCTTGTAATTTCTTTGGATTTGCTTCAGGACTTGGCTTTAGGAAGTGGACAGATTAGAAAACGCATGAAATGCATTTTGAAAATTACCTCAGAATACCAGAGGAATTTGTCATTTACTTAATGGGATGGAGGCATGAAAACCTTTATTCCTTTGGGAGGAAACGTTTGTAGGGCAGTCTGCGTTCGTGTAGAGCCATCTCTAGCGGACTGTCCCGAAGCTGTCAGGTGTGAGCTACTGAACTTGGGGTCACACCAAGAGAAAGCAGTGAAGCAGCTCTCGAAGCCCAGTGAGCATCCCGCAGGTTCAGTACGCCAAGGCCCTGATGTGCAGCGGAGGTGAACTCCGTAGTGGAAGTTAGTGTCATTTATTGCTTGCCTTTTGATGGTGACTTACCAGCAAAAAGCATAAACCAGAAAAAGTAGTTTCTTGCGTATGTTAATCATTCTATCGGCCAAGATGCAACTTTCTGCTTTGATGTGCTCCTGTTTCCCAGGCAGCATTGCATTAGTGCAGACAAGGGGAAAACAACACTGCACTTAAAATGAGGTTGTATTTTGTTCTTAAGTAGGAGTGGTGTGTTTACAGACACCTGCAGATTGATGAGCTTTTGGAGAAGTTACCTAGTAACCGGAGCCGATAAGAGATCTTTAGGTGGATGCAGATTGAGGTGGACTGTATTGAAGAAATGCGTTTTGCCCGTTTCTTCAGGGACTTGAACTCCAGGCCGCCTCCTGACCCTTGGAGTAGCCAGACCGCAAAAGGTTTGCAGGTCCCGTGGACCTGTGTTAGATTAGGGATGGTTTTGGAAGGAAGCTCTATCCAACCTGTCAGGTCTTTCCACCATGAGCAGGTAGCTTGCCTGCCTTGTGGCTTCCACATTCCTGAAAAGCAGCAGCTTGAGCAAGTGTGACTTTCTGCTCCCATGGTGTGTGCTCGTTCCTCTCTTCGCCTTCTACCATGGGCAGAGGTGGAAGTGCAGGAGCTGCCTGTTTATAGTGCTGAAAAGGTGGAGTTGATCATGGTCTTCAACCTTAAATCACATGTTGAACTGCAAGGGTGAGGAGTAGGACTTTTTAAAAATAAAGGTTAAAATTGAGCAGGAGTCCATAGTTTTAGATTAGATTGGCCTCTTAATCTCTCTGAAATGGCTCTATGCTTTCTGGGGAATAGAGTTTTTAAAGCCATCTGAAGGTGGTATATCTGTGATTCAGAAACTTGGTGCAATGCCTGAAACTTGCCCTCTACAGTCATTTGTGGGTTTCAAAGCTGAGGAAGCTACAGACTTTCTGTACGCGATGGGACGGACATGGTTTGGTGATGGTATTAGCTGTGTTATGTTAACGGTTGGACTTGATGTTCTTAAAGGTCATTTCCAACTTAAAGATTCTGTGGATGTGCCTAAACACATTTAAAACGAAGTGTTGAGATGAGCTTGCCATCAAATACGTAGTATGTGATAGGATCAAATATTCTAGGCCAAATTTCTTTCATCTTCCAGAGCTTGTAATAGGCAAGAGCTTTTAAAATGGATTGCTCACAAATATGTTTATCGAATAACTTGTGCTAAAAGGAATTAGTATGTTGAGTGTCTCTTCAAGCTTGCTGTGCAGCCCTCCTTAAGGAGGGCAACCCGGCAATTTAATGGAAACTACTGTCTTCATTCTTGGCACTTCTGGATTGCTTTGAAGCATTCCTCTAATGCTTGTATGCTGTGCTGTACCTTTGTAAGGTCACAGGAGCTGATTGTGCTCGTATTGTCTCATGGGTGCCATGCGTCTGTCTGGGTGAAGTGATGTAACTGTGCTGATGTGATGCTCTCTTCAGGGTTTGAAAACTCAGACGCTCGCTGCCCAGGTGTGCCAACTTAATCTTGGGGTTAAAACATTTCTTTAGTGTCCTCTTCCAGGTAAAGTGATGGTGTTACACTCCTTGGCATTGCGTGTATTTGTATTTACTGGAAATAAATACTCCTTGGCATTGAGTGTGTTTATGTATATATTCATGCACAGTATAAACCCCCAAACTCTTGGTACCGTATTCCTACTTTTCTTACATCTATGGTTGAGTACACGTCGTAATATTGCCCGGAATAGTTTATTTGCTGAATAGTGTCTGTTGCTAGCTTGTTCCAAAGGGCAAAGCTAGTCACAAACCACAAAGAAATATTAATTGAACATGTTATTTGGACAGTGGTAATGACATTCATTAATTATTTGGCAAGTATTCTTGACTCTTCTTGCTGGCTTCTTTGGTGGGATTGCTCTTCCAGTTTACCTTTAGCTTGTTTTCAGTTATCCCATTGCTTTTCCATAAGCTTTTTCAATCCTGCTACCTAGTCTACAAGACCAGCCCTGGGGTTTAAATTTTATCAGACTCCTGCTGGAATCCTTTGAATTTGCGCTTTTGTAAAAGCGTGTTTTCCTGGGCAGAGAAGCTGGCAGGGTGTGTCCTGTCAATGAATTCAAAATTGCCTTCAGTTTTGAGTCTACTTTCCTAACAGATAGCTTCTGTCTTCCATTTAACTTCGCTTCCAGGTTCCCTAGGTCCAAGCACACCAATGCTCCAAAGCAATGAAAGGAACCTGGTTCTCCTCAGCTTCCTTGCTGACCTTGGAGGTGTGAGTTGGGGGGAGAAAAAACTCATATAAATATGTGGGTTTGCCTCAAGTTGTTTTAGCTGAGAAGCAGCAGACACATTAAAGCTCTCCACTTTAATAATTAGAAATGTGGCAGTGTTGTTACCAAGTGAAAGAGAAATAATCTTCAAAAATTAAACATGTATATAGTGGGGGAGGAAATGCATCTTAGCATTCTGATTAGATACAGATTGTCTCATGTATGTATATATAGACACGAGTCCTTGGATGAGGGAACTCCCCAGACCGCTTGAGTAATTAATGCCACTTGCGTTTTGACTGTGCTCTGCAGAAAACTAAGCGGGCCAGGTTTACTTTATCCTGCAGTGGACCGTGTTGATAAGGCAATACGTAACAGATGATTCATGAAGTGATGCTTGTCACTGCCAGGGCTGCTGGAATAGCAAGCAGATCTTGGGCGATGCTTCTTCACCGGAAAGACTTGGGCAGTTTAAACTGAGAGGAGGAGAAGAGACACATATGCGCTGTATTTCTGGCTATGTTAAAGGAGCTGCCTTCCAAAATTTAGAAGTTAAGGAGAAGGGAAAATAGATAAAATGAGGGGTTAGAGAAGCAGGAAAGCACACAGAGGTTGCATAATGATGTTGAAAATGGGAACAATTAGAAGAAGATTGTAAAACCTCTTGGAAAGCTTCTGTGGTTTTCCTTTTGCAAGGAATTACAGTTTGGCCTTCCTCTGTAAAAATTCAGGCCTTTTTTCATGGCATTCATTACAACACACATCTTGATTGACTTCATTTTTTTTTCCTTTGTGTGTTCCAATTGGGTATCATTACCTCAGAAAAGTTTGATTTAAAATCTGCTTCAAATTGCCATCTGCTACTGCAGAGGAGTGTGTGTTGACTTGTGGTCATGGGCATGCTTAGCCACCTACCCTCATCAAATGATCGAACCTTTGTTCCTCATACGAGGAGTATTTAAAAACCAAAAAGGTGCAATTTGAAAATCAGATCTTAAGCTAATAAGAAACCACTTTTTGGTTTGGTCAAGATTAGGTTTTATTATTTTTTCGGTTTATTTTTAACCCTGAGTCCTCCAAGACAGCCATTTAGTTTGGTTGAGGACCAGAAAGGATCCAGAGGGGTGTTGTGAGGAGTTGGAGGCTGAAGGCGGTATGTGCAGCTAACGTGGCTTCTCCAAGGAAGGAAGAGCTCCTTTCTTTGGGACATCGTTGCAAGGGCTCAGGCAGATCCATGGGATATGACAAAGCCTTGCTGTGGCAGCATGTTGCCTGTGAGGTGATGAAGTCTAGGAAAGCATTCCGCAAGATTTTCAGCTTTCTGTGTTGCAGATGTGATTTGATGTAACGGCAGATTGAAGACCCTGCCTTGGGTACAATCCGGCTGTCGTGTCTGGGTTTGTTGCTGTGTTTACTCCCTTGTTTTCTTTCAAGTTTGATCTCCTGTAGACCTTCCCTGGACGGGCTTATCTGTACGTATATAACAAGCCAGTAAGCTGTTGGCTGAAGAATTCTGTGGTAAGGGTTTTGGTTTTTTTGCAGTCATAGGATAAAATTTTGCATAGGAGATGAACATCTCCGGCTGGGCGCAAGCAGCGTAGCGATGTAGTGGTTTAAATGACCTTTTAAAGCGCGACGCTC
>NW_010246044.1:6074-25130 GCF_000690775.1 Eurypyga helias
TGACATCCAATTGAACTTAACTCCATTTATCTTTTATGAGTAGTGAAGAATCTTGATGTTTCACACACAGGAAATAATTCACTTTATTAATTTTTCTGAAGAACTAGTACTTTAACGAGGTGCCTGTCACTAAGACTTAATTACTGTTAAATTCTGTGAGCATTAGTATAGTGCGAGTTGTTCTGTGTAAAATCCAATTTCGTTTGTCAAACGCACATGGTGGCATTAGTTGGCTGATATGATTTGCGTTAACTTAAATTTGAGAAACGGCAGTTACTCATCACCAGGCTGTCGCTGGTACTGGGGTGTGAGCTTTTGCAGGGTGTTATACCTGCCTGAACTGGTGCTGCCGTGTCCTCTGTGGTCGCGCGTGAGGGCACTGGTAGGAAGGTGTAGCCTCTCTGCTGCATCTGCACTGATGTCTTGGGGCATTTCGGTTGAATAAGCAGTTACTCAAATTTGTTCTTGAGGATTAAGGTAGATGAGCTCATTACTCTGTTCCGTTTCCCCCAGTGTTTTCCAGGTTTTGCTCCCATTTGATTTTTTCGTTTTACTTCAGTAAAAACCTGTCGCTTTCGCAAAGTTATCTCCAGTCAGGTAACTTTTACTGTGTTATTAATAGGAAACGCTTGCACGGTGGAACGACGTTCAAGTTAGTTCTGGTGCTGGGTTGACAAAACAAGGCGTTTTGTGCGTGTCACTCCAAGAAAAGGATCCAAAAAAACGTAAGCCTGAAACAATGAATTAGTTCTGGTGTGTGCTGTTCCCAACCAGTATTCAGAAAAGGAGTGTTGTTCAAAGTTTTAGGAAAGATACATTTTTCCCCATGGGAGCTACAGTTACCTAGTTCCTGTTGGTTTTTATTCCAGGTATTATTAAAATCCCAAATACTAGTAGTTCTTATGGTGAGTGAAAAACTGGCCTGGCTTCTTGCTGCAAGTTCACAGCAAATTTGGACCTGTACGACTTGCTCTTCTGCTCAGATACTTTGCATGGAAGTGAAGCTGCGTAATAAACACTTGTAAAAGATGGGGGGTTCTGGTGAGGTTTAACCTCGAGAGCTTGGTAGCTCAGGGGCGGGTGCGAGTGAGGCAGCAAGAAGGGGAAAGTCTCCTCTCCAAACACGCAGCACTGGTGGGGTGAGTATTTGGGAATTCTGGCTACTCTAGGATGAGATGGAAGATGGTCTACTGGCCTTGACTATGAACGCAGTGGCTCAAACTGCAAACAAGTAAGAATGGAAAGGTTATCTACTTCCCAAGGACCACTGGAGAGGAGAGACCTGTGCTAAAGACTGTCAGGCAAGGAGCGTCTTGGAAGGAGAATTTGTAGGTAAAACTGAGCTTTCTTGCAAGCTGGATTGTATTTTAGAGCGCTGGATAGATGGGACTTGTTTCTGCAAGTGGAAAAAAGAGTTGATCCTCCAGGCAGCACAGACCTGAAAAAAACCCAGGTTGCTGTGCCTAGTGCTTTGGCTGAGTCTGGATGGGACTTCTCTAAGTCATGGTATGAACAAGGGAGCAGGACTCTGAAACAGAGGCTGACCTCTTGCAGCACAGCAGGATGTACACCCTGCTGAGAAGACTGGCTTGTTTCTTTAGACCAGTTGGGGCAGATGGGAGTGCGGACATCTTTCTGGAATATCCCAGAAGATTTTTCATGTCAAAGTACTGCTGAAGGGGATGAATGATGGCACCTTTTATGAAACTGGAGAGAGCTAGGAAGCGGTAAGGTCCTATTCCCCGCTGACTTATGCCACCTTCCCAAAGAGACAGTGCAGTCTGAGTGTGGTTTAGTGCTGCTGTAGCATCTTGCGATGCCAGTGGGACCTTTGATTTGGTGCTAAGCATATCCCTTTCTTAAACCGTGTGCAAGGCAGAAAGCCCGCTCTCTTGCTGCTGGTCAACAAACCAACCCTTGGATTTCTGTAAACCTCACCTCTGCTGCAGTTGGCGGTTCCTGTGCACAAATTAACTGAAGTTCTCCAGGTTTTGTTCTGTTGCTGCCACTCTTACTCAGCAGCAGCGTGACGAAGCAAGACCCAGATGTGTTTGGTAGGGGCGTGCTCAAACCTTTGTGCCTTGTCTTCATTCATAGAGTCATAGAATTACAGAATGGTTTGAGTTGGAAAGGCCCTTAAAGCCCATCCAGTTCCAACCCCCCTGCCATGGGCAGGGACACCTTGCACTAGACCAGGTTGCTCCAAGCCTCATCCAGCCTGGCCTTGAACACTTCCAGGGATGGGGCATCCACAGCTTCTCTGGACAACCTGTCCCAGTGCCTCACCACCCTCTCCGGGAAGAATTTCTTCCTGATGTCCAATCTCAATCTCCCCACTTTCAATTTAAACCTGTTACCCCTTGTCCTGTCACTACAGACCCTTGTACAAAGTCCACCCCCAGCTTTATTAAGAGCCCCTTCAGGTGTTGGAAGGGGCTGTAAGGGATTCTGTGGGATAAGGGGTTAATTCTGCGATGAAGGGGAAGGGAAAGCAAGGTGAAGAGGCCACACGCAGTCAGGTATGTTTGAATCTAGTGTTAGATATCCTGCCGAGTAGCCGATCCTTCCAGTCGACTGGAACAGGAATTGGCTACCGTGTTCTGCATTTGCATTTCAGTTTTTCTTCACCTACTTGATGTGAATGAACCTTCTAAACTAAATTATTTTCCGTATGGATTCTGTTGGGCATTTATCCTAACCAAGACTGATTTTTCTGTTTGAATCTAATGGCAATGCTTTGGTTGGGAGAAAATTTTATTTATTTATTTTCCCCAACTCCTACCTGCTGTCAGAGCTTGGTAGAAGCTGAAGGATGCCTTTGAATGAACACTGCCTCTCAGAGGATTTTTAACCTGCATGACCAAAGGAGGAGGGAGGGAAGTAGAAATGAAGAGCACAGGGAATTTATTCTCATTCCATGTGGTGGGTATTGAATCCTTCACTGGGAGCTGTACTCATCTATCTTTCTATTGGGCTTTTCTTCATCCGTGTGCAGACGTTAGGGCTATGCACTGCACTGAAGACGGGCTGCTGTCTCATCTGCTCCCCGTGTCTTGGACGGAGCATTTACTGATGGGCTTAATTATAGTTGTGAATGAAGTCTTAGCATTAAATAATAATGAGCCTTGGCATTAACTAAAAAACTTGTTGCTTGAAGCTCCTCAAAAACTAGGGGATGGTACAAGGGAACTTGTGATGGAGAACAGTAATCTGAGTTTTTACATTATAAATTATCAAACTTGGCATAATGCAGGAGAGCTAGATACTTCTGGATCAGTAGACAAAAAGTCTTATGTTGATGGATACGTTGCTATGATTTCAGGGCAGAGTATAGGTCTGTGACTGGCTGCAGTGCACCATGAAGAAGATGGCCTTGTAAATTGAAATCTTGTTCCTGAGTGCGTGCCATGAATCGTTGAAAATGGACAAGGATTTTACTGTAGGCAATCTGTGCAGGTTTCGGATGGATTTACGCAGACTACATGGTCTTGTTAGCCTCTGTGGCGGTATGTGGGTATCTTCAGCTGATGCTTCCTGTACTAGGTTATGCTTTGTAAACAGAAATTGGTGATAGTGGTGGTACCTGATGTCTAGTCCATGGCACTGCAAGCTTAAAAGATAGCTGGTGTTCTGTTGGGGGGGAAAAAAAGGGGGTGGGCGACCGAATCCTTCTCAGTGCACACACACGGAAAAACAAAGCAGGATCCATTCCTTTGGTGGAGAGGTGAATGGTGTGAATCCCTTTTGGGCAGTATTGGGCTGATCTTTGTGAACTGGCCGGTAACTGGGAGGGGGTGGCATGGGGCAGTCAGGACAGCGCTGCGTGGGTGCTATAGGTAGTACTGATTTTCTGTGACTGTAGACTAAGTCTCCTTATGTCCATTACTGACAGTATTAGAAGTCTCAGTTGAATACAGTTTGGCACTGAAAGTGTGCTGCTTCTGGTCTTTGCTATAAAAATACCGGTCTAAAAATAAACTGACATTCAGGGACGCTGAAATCAGGGGAGCAAATGGGGAACTTGTGCACAGAACATAAGGCAGAGCGCTTGACTGATTGCGGAGACGGTAGCGCCGCGTCATGCTGACCATGGTGTGAGCGAGCTCCAGGCAGGAAGGTTTTGCACAAGGTAATAATTCCATTGTAAGGGGAGAAGGAAGTAAGAAAACTGAGACTTGTAGATAGACATTGAACTCTTCCGTCAGCCTGCCGGCGGTTGGCCTGCCACACTTCAAAGGATACGTGCCATAAAAGCCCAGATAGCAGTTGGGTGAGGAATATTACACTCCAGGTATGAAATCTTGTACTGTAACAGCTAAGCCAGGCTGTCCTTGTGCAGAACCTGTTAGAAATTTGAGTTAGGACTACATGGACAGTTAAAGTTAAGTTGCATTAATGTTTAATTAGGTATTTACCTTGTTTCAAATGGCAGAAAACCCAAGCAACTTGAGACATGGCTGTCTAATGCTAGAAATGAGAGCATCATCTTTGCCTGAGGCTTATCACCCCTCCTTATGAGAAGGATATCCAGTTATTGTATACTTTCCATTCCTAGATCTTCCCAAGTGCCATTATGAATGACATTCCCCACATTCTTTCCTTTGCTGGAAGGAGCCGATCAGGCCGGGATGTTTGGAGGCACACTGGAAGCTGAGAGATTGCCTAATGAACTACAGCCTGAGCTTTCTCTTCCCTCTTCGATGGCATTCCCAGTGTGGTACACCCCTCAGCCGGGGTGTTTGATCGGCACGTCTCATCCTCCCTCTTGCGTTTTTGCCCCTGTAAGAAAAACCTTCAGTGTCTACATTCACTAGAGCAGCTTTTTAAGAGGAGCAAGTTAGGCTATATTTAAATGGAAGAGGGAAAACCAAAAAGGCAGCATATTCTTGGCAATAATTTAGACTTTTGCTGTAAACTGTCTGCATTCCCTGGGGGATGAGGTCTCCTTTTGTGAAAATCTGTTCTGGATTCAGTATGTTTGACAATTTCTCTGTATGACTACCTTCAGTTTTTTGTTTTGGTGGTGTAAATGAGCAGGCTAACGTGTGTGCTTCTAAGTACTCAGATTGTGTTTTAAAAAGGAAAAAAAAAATCAGAATAACCTCCTAAGTGTGCTGGGGACTGATGAGGCTTGCATTCCTAGTATTGCAACACAAGGTGTTCTCTGTTCTAGGCTGTAAATATTTATCTCTTGTCAAAGCAGAGCAGTTACTATTGGGAACTGATCTGGCGTGCGAAAAGGTTTTCCTTAAGGAATTTGTTTCCTTGTATTTACGGCGTTATCGTACATTTAAATTCCAGGGCCTCAGCATATAGCTCTGAGGCTCTTTCTTAACACTGGCAATGAAAATCTGAATTATCTCAGCCTCTGAATGCGGATAACCGAATTCCGAGCATATGCCGTAGCCAACCAACAAGTGTGGGTGTGAAATTCAAGCAAACGTAGCAAAAGGTACTGATGTTTTCCTAGGAGGACTGCTAAAGGAGAAGGGCTGCAAGCCGTGTCCCCGGCTGCTTTCTGCGCAGCAGGGAGTGAGTTTCCGGAGCAGCGCTTGGGGTGGCTGTGATGGACGGGGCCACGTATTGAGCAGAGGCGTTTCACGGGCTGGCGTTTTGCAATGGCTGGTCTCTTCCTCTCCTCTTGGGGTGGCTGTTCTCTCCTGGAGCAGGCCCTCATGGACCCTCTCGGTGTCTCTGTTTAGCCTCCCGTCAGCAAACGTGCTTTGTCATAACCTGCGGGAGCTTCGGTGCTGTGAGTTTTGCTGAGCCATCGTTAAGTTGCTCTCTGTGTTTACCACAGGTACACAGAGATCCGGAGGTGGTTTCCTGGAAGTGGTGGTACCTGAATCCTCACTGTTGGCTACAGGTCCTGCTTTTGGAGACTTGTGGGTTGCTTTGATCTCCCTGCAGTGGCTTACCTTTCTGGGTATATGGTTTCTGTTGTGTTGTGTCATATGTGGGAGGCTTATTCAGCCTGGAAAGGTCTGATTTTTTTTTTCCTTTTTTACATCGTCCTAGCTTTTGTACATACTTACTTTTTGATACGGGCAATTGCTGAAGTTCTTTCTGCTCGTTAGGTCGCTGACTTCCCTGTGTACTTCGTTTCAGAAGAGAAGCCAAGGGCTATCAAGCAGGTCTTCTAGTTGGAGAACTTTTTTCCTCTTTTAGGAAACAGGCTCTTTGAATGAAGTTACTGAAGCTGGGTTCAGTCCCTGCCATAGTAGGGAAGAGCTGTTTTCTAAATGTGCAGAATGCATGTCTTGAGATATATCAGAGCCAGCCTTTGAGCCTGGGTCTCGTTCAGAGGTGGTAGGCAGATACAACGAAGTGGAAAAGAAATGTCTTCTTTGGCTCTGGTGTTTTCATATGTATATATTTATTTCACACACATATATTTCATATATATAAAAAGAAATAATTTATATATTTCATATTGTCATATATATTTGTTTGGCATGTCCCAAAACCTCAAGGACAACAGATGGATGTCCAACTGAAACATCTCTCCTGAGTTTATCATCTGCTGTCAAGTCACGTAAACTTCAGTTCTTGCTCTGTAATATCTGTCTTCAGGGATGCATGGTCAATGCAGCCTTTATTTTCTCCTCTCTCTGAAGCCTTGTGTGAAATTTGCTGTTTGTGGCTTCAGGGCAACAAGCTCTTTTCCTGGTCTGTGGAAGGGTTTGTAGCTGGTAATTGATGCAGCTTTGTCAGGGTGGTTTACAGCTTTATGCGGAGTCTTTTTTTAATAGTACTTCTATATTAAAGTACTAAAGTAGAGGTCCAAAGCGGTTCGTAAATGCTGTGATACTCAAAGTGGAGATGTTTTTTGAGTAGAAACCTTTGTTTGCTGTTTTCTTGAATGAGAATTAAAGCTGTCATGGTGGAAGGGAGCCGTTCTGTGTAGTTCCACGCTGGACTTGACTCTCGCGCTTTAACGTGATACATATTTTAGCAGAACTGAAGTGGGTTTTGGAGGTTACCGGCTTCTGGCACTCTGGGTAGAAATTGCTGCCTATTTGCATGTTTACTGGCTTCTTTGTCTCTATTTGCATGTTTGCTGGCTTCTGTGCATCTAGATACGTCAGCAGCCACTGCTCTTTTTCACTTCATCTTATCTCCCCATTCCATTTCAGGAAAAAAAGTCTTACAGCCCCCTTCCCCCTGCCTCAGCCGTGGAGCTCGCTTTGCATGCGGGGCGTCTGGAGGTAACGGGGGTCACGTTCGCTTTGCAGCCGCTGTGGACTGGTGCTTGGATTTAAAATTGGTGCTGAAATGTACGTTTTCAGGGCCGACTGCAACCTGAAGGAGTTATTTGTCCGTTGTAGTGCACTGGAGCCAGCTTTGCATTGTCACTGGCTGCCTGGGGAAGGGACTGCAGCGTTAGCTGGCGGTGCTTGCCAGCGTTGGCTCTCAGACCGTGGGGTTTTTTTCCTCCGGCATAATGTAACTCGCTAACCGTTACATTCATGGTAGCACAAGATGCATCCAGATTAACATTTTAAAATAATAAACCTGAAGATTTTGAAAGTGTGTTGTATTGCTTCCTGTTTGTTTGGCTTAGAGCATTCCGAGCAGCCAGCGGTACAGGGAGAGGAGGTGGTGCACAGCAGCGCTTTGGTGGATGATGGCAGCTTGTCTCCAAAGCCGAGCAATTCCTCCTGGGGTGGGAGCTGGAACTGTTACCGTGAAGGTTTCAGAGGGGTATTTAGGAGCATGCGAAGGTGTAAAGTCCCCGAACCTAGGAGAGTGAATAAAAGACCCTGAAGTTTGGGCTATGGTGTTTTAAACCTGGGCTTTTCCCTCTTCAGCCTTCTCTCTCAATTTTTAAACGATTTTGCTTGGTTCCTACCTTGTGGCTTTGCAATCCAGTTTTCTTATTTCAAGGAACAATTCCAATTTGTCTTGCTGCGTTCGTGTTGCGGAAACAGACAAAAAGGGTATATAAAATGGGGTGGAAATCATAAAGTAAACGGAGCTTTTCCTTCACTGGGTTAAACAGCCCTGCCATTGAAAGCAACACCGGGTAAGTAAGCTCCCAAAAGTTTGTTGGCCTCTGTGTCTCTAAAGGTAACGTGCAGGTGCTTCTTTAAAGGGTTTTGTACTTAAAACAAATAAATAAATAAGCTCCAGAGTAGTGTCAGTTGGTTCTCTGCTTTTATTGCTTCTCAGCTGCAAGCTTCAAATATTTGCCCAATTTCTAGTTTTGATTAAAGGGTGGTTTTTGGTCATTAAAAAATTAACCCTACTTAGAGGGGTACACCATAGGAATTTACATTTTTCTGGTGATTGAGGTAATTTTCTATTCTGGCTGTGTTTCTGGCTCAGAAGTGTGACTTGTAATTTAGAAATGGAGCAAGTGGAAAACCTGGAACCCCTGTGAATATAAAGGCATATGTTTACTTTAGCTTCTCATGGGGATTGCTCCCTGTTTAGTTACCAGCAGACTGGTTACGTTTCATTAAAAGAAAAAAAAATTTCTAGTGACAGTTTAAAGTTCTTTACATGGCAAAACTAACTGTTGAGTTAGCTTTTAGTACTCCGTCAGTTATCTGAATTCCAGAGTTTGACTGCCAGCTCTGTCCATGCTTTTACAGGTGTATGTCAGCACCGCTTTTCAGACGCTTATGATGCGAGAAGAAAAGGATTTAACAACAAATAATTTAAAAAGCTATATTGTGCTTTAAAGGCAAAGGTGTATTTTTTTCTTTTCCGTGCAGTGCCCTTCATGCTTCTATGTAATATTTGGGTTTGGGTGGTGCCCCGGTTAAGATCCTTTGAGTAAGAAGATGTGCAAATCCAGAATGCACTTATACACCGTAACACGTTTCTGTGGGCTGTAGGCACGTTAAAAGAAGAAATGGAAGGGTGATAACACAACTTCATTAGGATTGGGGTCTGGGTTACTGTGTTGCTGTGGAAAGTGCAGTGCTTTGGTGATGGTATTAGCAGTCAGTGTAAGATACAGTAGTAAAATGTACAAAAATGTAAACTTTGGATCCTGTGAATGCTAGGATTTGTGGGTGAGGGTGTACTGTTGTCTGATGAGCTGGGAAATAGCCACAGCTGACGATCTGCACACTGTCTTGCATGGGTATTGGCAAGCACAGCCCTGTTTCTGTGCAGCAAATTTGTGGGACATCGAGTTCAGGAGGAAAAGGCTGACGACAAGTGTTTAAGGGGCATGAAAAAACATCATGCAGACCCAAGCCAAGTGGTTCTGCCCAGAGCGTGGCTGGACAAGGCTGGCTGAGCAGGCATGGTTGTGTAGAGGGACCCTTCTGTCTGGAAGGAAGGTGAGCTCATGTTCTGGATACGGGGTGATGGAGGTGGTGGAACAGGGCTAAGGTCTTCAGGGGATGAGCCAGTACAGCCTCTGAAGCAGAGGGAGAGTCAGGGGGAAGTTTGCATTGTGCTGTGTGAATCTTAACTGATTTTAGTCTGGGCTGTTGGCATGATAACACTTGTTGGGGTTTTTGTACTATGTTACTCCTTTTTTCCCTGTGCCAAAAACAATTTGGGTGTCCATGTTGCAGATTAAAACATATTTTAGTATCTCTGGTTCTGTGCCGCTGTTGCAGCGAACAGCAGAGGGCTAAATGTCCACCTGAAAATGATGCAACTTGTTTGTGGAGACCTTGAGGCGTGTTTCTTTCCAAGAGCTTGACAAAGGTCAGCACTTAAAAAGCACAGTGACGGTAGGTGGGAATGGCAGCATGGTTCACGTCGTGGAGCACGCACCGACTATTTGAGAACATGCATAATTAAGTTTCTGGTTAAAACTAGCAATGTGATGTACTCGCTTCCAAGAGAAACTCGGGGAAATGTTTTACTACACAAAAGAATTGCACAAGTTCTGTGACACGGTTGTTTTAGCGTTCAGACAAAATTATTTTCTCTTGGTAATCAGATAGCATTCAATTAAGAAAAGAACTAGACTAACCTTAAACAATGTTTGTTCTTTTAAAAAAAAAGTCAATATTCTTTTTCCAAGTTAATGAAGTAATTAACAGTGATTGATGACACATATACTCAGCTATTTTATGCTGGTAGACCAGATGGGTTAGGCACAGCTAGTGACCAGTAATTTTGATTCTTTGTCAGAAGGAACAAGAAGTTCAGCTGTGGGCTGTAACAGCTGAAGTACATGCGTTGAAAAGGTAGATGCGTTTCTCTCTGCCTTTCCAAACGAGGATATGAAAAACAACCCCAGGTAAAACATTGTGGGTTCTTTGTTTTTAGCAGTTGAGGATGTTGAACTAGACTGAAAATGTGGTTGGAAAGCTGAAGGTTTTCAGTTGCTTCCCAAAACTAAAGATGTTGGTATCCCTTTTTTTTTTTTTTTTTTTTGTGTCAGGCTGTTTTGAAAGGAATGGGACATTGTGTGTGCGCGCACAGGCAGGTGAAGAAAAGACTCTGTTTGAAAGCTGTGTTATTGAGCAAGTCTACAGAAAAACGGTGGCTGGGCCTGTGAGCTGCCTACCATAAGTCGGTTTTTCCCTCTTGGTGTCTGCTGTGCCAGCAGCTCGGAGGGAGAAGATTAACTCTCAGGGTGGGTGTCAAAGTGGAGAGATCCCGGAGCTGCTGAAATGCTTTAATGGGACTTCAGTATAGTGACGCGGTGCTGAGATTTAAAAGGTTGGGATACAAGTTGCTCAGACTTCAATTTGCACACATTAGGGGGTATCTGAAGTGTTGTGTTGAGATCACGGGCATCGATTGGAAGCGTCAGCTGTTCTGGAGTTTGCTTGGGAATGCTTCGGTCAGTGGGATGAGCATCCTGTCTGCTGGTCACGCAGCCCCTTCCTGCCACTGAAAATGTTGTTAGAGGGGTTTTGATTAGAAGGAATATACCGTGTCTTATCACTTCACAATCAAGTATTTAAAAAGAATTTTGATTTTTGTGCTTCTGAGCTGTCGTAGCTAGGGTAATCTGCAAGGGAGGAATGAAGAAATGAGACCGACGTTGGCCATAAATTCACAGTATTCATTTACCTTCTGTCAAGTGCTGCTTTCAGCTATCTGATTTGAACTCTTTCAAATGCAGAAATACTAGGATGGAGGAAAAACATCAGATGGGAGAAGAAGAGGGCTTCAGAAAAAGCCAAGACAGTAGATTTTTATAGGTAACTCTGCCCAATTTGTACCAACTCCTCCGAGGCTTCAGTAGCAGCTGGAACAGGCTCCCGAGGCAGACTTTTATCCTTTCTCCCTCCCACGCGGATCCATCTGTGAGACTGCTTGTTCTTGCTGCTCTTGCTGAGAAACTGGATCGAGCTCAGAAGCATCCTGCTCTTTCAGACCCTCTGCCAGAGTTTTGCTAGTCAAGAAGGGCTCTGTAATCCTGCAAATCTACATATCCCCAGGTTTTCCAGAGTCAGTTGCATTTCTGAATCTGCAGCTCTCCTACGAGCTGTGTTCCTCCTTGACTCTCAAAAATTTTTTTTCCAAGCTGTTGACCACTTTAAATTGGAGCTCCAACAGAGGGAACATGAGGTGGTATTTCTAGATTTGCTTGGGTTCCTGAAGATATCCAATCTCAAGCTCCCCTCTTTCAATTTAACCCCGTTACCCCTTGTCCTGTCACTACAGGCCCTTGTAAAAAGTCCCCCCCAGCTTCTTTGTAGCCCCTTCAGGCACTGGAAGGTGCTATAAGGTCTCCCCGGAGCCTTCTCTTCTCCAGGCTGAACAAGCCCAACTCTCTCAGCCTGTCCCCATAGCAGAGGGGCTCCAGCCCTCGGAGCATCTTCGTGGCCTCCTCTGGACTCGCTCCAACAGGTCGATACCCTTCCAATGTTGGGGGCCCCAGAGCTGGATGCAGAACTGCAGGTGGGGTGTCATGAGAGTGGAGTAGAGGGGCAGAATCCCCTCCCTCGACCTGCTGGCCACACTTCTCTGGATACAGCCCAGGATACGGTTGGCTTTCTGGGCTGCCAGCGCACGCTGCCCGCTCATGTCCAGCTTTTCATCTACCAGGACAGCCAAGTCCTTCTCCTCGGAGCTGCTCTCTATCCACTCTCCACCCAGCCTGTCCTTGTGCTTCAGATTGCCCCGACCCATGTGCAGGACCTTGCCCTTGGCCTTGTTAAACTCCATGAGGTTGGCAGTGGCCCACCTCTCCAGCCTGTCCAGGTCCCTCTGGATGGCATCCCTTCCCTCCGGCGTGTCGACCGCACTGCACAGCCCTGTGTTTTCAGCTTGGGCTATTGTCTTGGCTTTTGGATTTATGCAACTGAAGCGCAAGTGCTGCCACCAGAGATGAGTTTGAGCAGCTGATTGACTTTATATTGAAACGCAACTGAGAAGAGCCTGGGAAGGGCAGCCTTACTTAAGGAATCTGCCTGCTGTCGACATTAGCAATGGAGTGTTTCTTGACAATAAGCAGCAAAGGGGTATGAAACTGTTGAAAGCAATTTTTCTTGATTGTTTTTTATTGAGAATTTCTGTTACACATAATTAGATTAATTATTTCCGTATAGATTTGCTACCCTTGAATAGCTGTGGATTAGTTCCGTGTTAATAAAGTAGCTCACAATTAGTTAATAGTGTCTTGCTGTTTGTGGCTGTTGTTGATTTTGTTGGGTTTTAATGTCTGATGGTGACTTCAGTGCATGTATAGCACTGCTTATATTGCAGAGGCTTGCTTAACAAGCCACTGCCTGGAATAATAGCAGGATTGCTCCAAAAGCAACTCCCAGGGACTGTCTAGCAATGTATTATAGCCTTCCCTGAAGGAACTGTGTAAACACAGAGTAGGTATTGGTTATTCTCAAAGTCTTAATGTACATATACTGTAATTTAACACTGAGGACAAATGTGGTTAGAGATTGAATCTCTTTCTGAGCATTATACCATACAAAACCTGTCACAAAGTTAAAATGTTTAGTGTGAGCATATAAGCAATAAATCTTCACAGTGTGAATTTGAAAGTGCAAGTTTAAGGGAGAGGCGGAAACACAATATTTGTTCTACTCTGGGCTGTCATGTGAGAATATACTTGTAATGGCTCGCATTGAAATGTCAGCATTTGCTAAGCAAATGCACTGTGTTTTAATTCCTTGAAGTACTGGGTAATGCTTCTGTATTCCTTAGGTGGTTAGTACACTTGAATCACTCTGAGCTTTTGATCATAAAGGTAGGTACCTCTGGTTTTGCTACTGCACGATAAGAATATGGAAACGATGGGTTTAGCAAAGCTGCGATGCCCTAGTAATGAGGGCTAGACTGCTCAGTCTGGATCTGTAATGACTGTGGCATGGATGTACCTAGTCTCCTGTTGCTGAGAAACTAGTTGTAACAGCTGTATCAGGTTAGATTTTCTGCCTAATTATTAGTTATACAATCTTAATTGTAATGAAGGCCTCAGGTACTCTCACTGATTTTGCTCTCCGTTCTTTTCTTCCATGTGGATACCCGAGAGCCGTGTAGATACTTCCACCTGCTAGTATTTTCTGTAACTTAACGAATGGAGGTGCACTCGCCACTTGTGTGGCAACTCATTAAGAGTTTGGAATGTGATTTCAGTGCAATGTAGAAAGTTCTAAGGAGTAAACTTTCTGTTTTGCAAGACGGGACCGTCACATTAGCGTAGCACAAAGCAGAGTTGTGTTGATTTGGTGAGTGTAGGTTGGTGTGTAGGTGGGCTTTTGTCTTTAAGGGTGCTTCATGGCCTCATGAAGGTACTTGATTGTCCTGTTCTCCAGCAGTATCCAGGAAGGTGTACCTTGGGAGGCATTTCCAAACAGGACACGCACATGCACATCTCTGAAACACTTTCCTGTGAGCCCGTGGCTGGTCTCACAGGTTTCCTGCCCTTGTGCAGAAGGTGTTTGTCCTCTTTTTGAAGACAATTGTCCATTTGCTTTTGGAATTTGGGAAAACATTTGCTTTTCCCAGCACCCTGATTCAGAGTTTCTTAGTGCAGCTAAGAAGGGACATGCAGTGCTCTCTGCTTCAGCTTGCCACCCAAAATATCTTTTCTGATGCCTTCCCTACCTTCTGTGTCCACCCAACTTCTCTCCCAGAAACAAGAATGGAAAAACTTCTTGCTCTGGAAGAAGTAGATGAAAACCAGAGTGATTGGTGATTCGTTTGTATTAATCATGATTCTGCGTCACTGCAAATATCCATCTCCATTCTTGGCTAAAGATTTAGAATCTTCTTCCCCTCTGTGAGGAATTCGTACCACACCTCTGATATTTTTTCTTGCCCTTCTTTTAAAACTCTTCTGTATGTGGATTTGGAGGAGGGGTGTCCAGATTTGGACAACATGTTGGTGATTTTGGAGGAACTGGGCAAATACAGCAGCAAACTGGTGTTCTATTTTTTTTTTTCCTATTGCTGTCACGGCATTCTAGTTGCTCTTCTGTCCACAGCTGAGCATTAAGCTGATGGTGTATTTTACAGTGCAGCGTGTTGCTCCTGCGGGATGTGTTCAGAGACAGAAACACTGCCTTCAGAGGTGTAAGGCTCTTTGAGAGGATGTCTGATGCTGTTTGAGGCTTTTCTAGGAGAGGTCTGTTTGAGTATCGTTGAAACCGTAGGAAAACCAGCACTTCTGGAAGTGGGCAATGCTTGTGAAACTTGGTCTCTTGGGACAGATTCAGTAAAGCTGTATTCTGCTTGGGAAGGCAAGAGTTGAACCAGTGTTGTCAAAGCGTTGTGTGGGTCCTCTCTACTACTGCCCCAGCTTTTGTCATCTGGCAAAGTGGTGGCTCTGGAGACATAGTCCCCAGGGAGATGAATCAGCCCAGGAGACTGTTTCACACTGCCTCTGCTCTAAATAAAGATGCAGTAAATAATTTTGTGGTCATAGTAAATGATTACTGTTTTCAAACAGCTCTATGACTCTTCCTTGCCCTGTCCTCCTTTCATATGTAGATCCTATATTGGCAGTATTTTATAAACAACCCCTGAAAAGCAAAGGCAGCTTTTTTTTTTTCTTCTCTGGCTAAAGTTCAGGATCTGTTGTCAAAGGAGAGATTTAATCGATGAGCTTCAACCGAGGCACTGCCTCTCACTAGGTCTGAGTCTGTGCTGCAGCATCGGGTTGCTTGCAGGCTGCATGGTACGAGCAGGAATCCAAGCAATCCTCAAGATGGTGATGTCCTCTTACGAGGAGCGTATGGGGTTGAACGTAATATTGTTTGCCTGTCAGTGCAGCAAGAAATCTAATACTTTGGTAGATTCTGGAGGAGAAGAAAAACCCACTGAACAACCCCTTGTTAGTGGTATTTAATCTGCAGTGTCAGGCGGAAGGATCAGTGATAACACTGCTTGGAAGATGGTTGTTTCCATGGCTTTTGGAGACCAAACCCCATGGTGTAGGAGTGCTGCTGAAGAGATGCCAGCATGTGGAAGGCCTTCTAGCATCCCTACTCTGTTCTCTTCAGAATTGACTCCTGGTCCAGCTAAAAGGCAGCGTCTTCTGCAACGCCTTTAACGCTCAGGGGTCCGACAGGCAGGGCAGCTTTCTCTGCACCTGGAAACAAACTTCAGAGTACAGCGATGTGGGTAGTACGTGTATGACTTACGCCGTGTTTTGATGCATTGAGTCAGCAGGCAGTTAAGTTTTATTTAACCGAGGTTTTTGAGTGATCTTGTCAGCTGGCTGCAGTGTTGCTGTCTGGGAGTGTCGATGGTATCCTCGGAGAGGGCCTGCAAATGAGGTGAGCTCATCGATAGCTGGGTGTCCTGGAGCAACCAGAACTTACTTGGCTTAAAACAAGCTTGAAGCTTTACCCTTAGGCCAAGATTTTTATCTTGGTTGAAGTACCGTAGCAATTTAAGCTCTGAAATATAGAGCTTTGTAAACAGAAGCTCTATCATAACTTTAATTACTGGTTACCGCACATCTGTTCTTGTGACTTGGAGAGGGGCACATCTGGAATGAGTTGCGAAGAGGAAGGTGAACGTTCATACTGTCAGAACATTCATATGGAGGAACTGCAAGATTCCTCTTATTTAAAAAACGCTTTTGGTAGTTGCAGAATGTATGGAAACAGCCTTGGAAAACTGTTGGATTACTCATGCTTCCTAGTTCCCATGCAATGTCTGTAAGGGTTGGCTAGGTACACAGTGGGGAAGAAGTGCTCTTGGGAAGTGTGCGGAAGGAATAGTGCAGAGCTGAATTGTGGGGCTGTGTCGTGTGTGTGGTTTTGGGGAGCAAGCCTGGTCGAGCACTTGGAGAGGAAGAAGGTGAGGGAGCACTGCTCCGTGTTAGAAGCGCAGTTTGTTTTAGAGAGCTGTTAGTTTTGCGTGTGGAGCCATATGTTTTCTCCCTGTGTACGACTGCTGTGTATAGGTTGCTGGTACATGTGCTAAACTAGCCTGTTGATGAATTTGCCACTGTTTTCTTTGCAGCTTCTGTAAGAAGCAATTGAAGCATCATGAAAATATTTTAGGCAAACTCATTCCATCCTTGACATAAATGACGACAGGTCTGCCTGCTGTGCTTTTGAGGACCGAGCGTGTTTTGTGATGTCCTCACTGGTAGGAGATGAATAAGAGAAGAGCTGAAATGACCGAGAGTGCCTTTAATCTAGGGAAGGTGTGTGGTTAGGGGTGTTGGTTTGTTGAAGCACCAAAACAACTGAGAAACAAGGGGCTTTTGCTGAGGCTGCAGCCTTTCCACGTAGAATCATAGAATCACAGAATGGTTTGGGTTGGAAGGGACCTTAAAGACCATCTAGTTCCACCCCCCCTGCCAAGGGCAGGGACACCTTCCACTAGACCAGGTTGCTCAAAGCCTCATCCAGCCTGGCCTTGAACGCTTCCAGGGATGGGGCATCCACAGCTTCTCTGGGCAACCTGTGCCAGTGCCTCCCCACCCTCTCTGGGAAGAATTTCTTCCTGATATCCAATCTAAATCTCCCCGCTTTCAATTTAAACCCATTACCCCTTGTCCTGTCACTACAGGCCCTTGTAAAAAGTCCCCCCCAGCTTCCTTGTAGCCCCTTCAGGCACTGGCAGGTGCAATAAGGTCTCCCCGGAGCCTTCTCTTCTCCAGGCTGAACAAGCCCAATTCTCGCAGTATCAGCTGGTGACAGGGAGGTAGGTGACAGCACGCTCAGGCTGCAGCTACCTTCTGACCCGGGAATGTGATGATGCAGATGCACCAGCCTGCATGGTTTTAGGGACCATGTGCTTTCAGTCATACCCTGGTAGAAATAGGCTGAAATAAATGGACAGTAATTTGCCCCCTGTGCTCAGGGAAGAAAGCTTGACCATCCCAGTCCTGTTTGCTACACGTGTTTAAATAAGAGTGTGCTTTTTACACGCCTTCTTGTTTTAGCCTACAATTCTGCTTGGTCTTTCTGCCCTGTAGTGTGAAATATGCAGTGCTTCCCACAGCCTGGCATGTGGATGCCCTTTGCTCTGTGCCTAGGGAAGGACTCCATGTGCAGTCCCAAAGCTGGCATGGTCGGCATGCCACTGCTTGTTGTCAGCCAGGAAAATTCACCTAGCCGGCAGGCAGTCCTGGGGCTTGCTTGCCCTGGAAGGCAGGGGAGTAGAAGTAAAACACACTCTCATTATTTTATTTATTTGTTATTTTCTTTTTCCCGAATGGGAGTATTTGCTTGGAAAAGCCTATAGACCTCCTAATATCCTGGGCATAAGGGTTAGACAGTCTTTTGCTTCTTCTAATTTGAGAAGTGTTTTTTTTTGTGAGATAGTGGCAAAATGACAAATAAGGATTGTTGCAGATAGAGGCTTGAAAAACAACTCTCGAGTGCTTTGGAAATGTCTTACTGAACTGCATTGAGATTAGCCCAAGTGGTAACTGAAAACAAAAGTTTGGTGATAAGTTGGGAAATGTCTGTATCCTGGAACGGTCTGTTTTGCTTGTACTTGACTCAGGCTCCTAGAAGAAATGCAGGGAATATTTTAAAAAAACCCAATAGGTGAACTAAATCTGTAGCTTGTCCATCTGATCGTGGTTATTTTGCTGTCTGGGCTCTGACCAGGCACTAGTATCACTAAAACACACAAGTGTAATATTTTGGGTTTCTGTCATGTCTGACTGAATTTAGATGGACCTTTGAGAGAAGCAGTGTCAATAGGTAAACCGATGGTGCTGTTCAGTGAACTTGCCGCTACTCTTTCAACCCAGTTTCTTCGGGTGATGGGTACACGCCTTCTTGCCATCCGTGCTCTGTACTTCATTCTTGTGTTGTGAAAACGAGTGGACAGAAATCTGTTAACTCCGTTCGGAACCCTTCTCTGCAGCTGAGATTGCTTATGCTACGAAAATACCTGCTGTTTTTTATTGGAAATAAATGATGTTAATATTTTGCTAATGCCTGGTCTAAGCTGACCCGACCCTCTTCAACAGCATATGCAAATTAATGGGACTGGAAGATCTTGGATGTTTGGGATGGCAGAGACCTGCAGGGATTACAAATGACACTTAAGTGATTTTCTCTTGAATTTGACACATAAAAAATCCAGGTCTCTAAAACCGCAGGTTGGGCAGAGGAACTTGGAGACTAGTAATGCTGAGACACTTGGGGTAGAGAGAAACAGCCAGTGAAAAGGGTTTTTAATGAAGTACAGAAGGAAGGGTTCTCTGTTCAACAGCATCTGCTTGGGCATTATTCTGCACTGCAGGGAAGTACCATTATAAAGCAGGGCCTGTCATAAGCACGGTGGTGGTATTTAAGTCTTAGACCTGTTTTTGTTGCTTTGCTGGAAGGGAACACAAATATCTGAGCATGATAAGAACTCTTCCAAGAATAGATGGGACTGCTTGAAATGTAATGGTGCAGATAAGTTGTGGGCAGATGCTCATTGTGCAAGCGGCAGTAGTAGCTCCTGTCATAAGCATCCTCCGCCCAAGGAATATTGCTGTCTCTTTGCTGGAGGTCACCACACCTTCAGATGTGCTGGTGGAGCGGTTTGGGGTGAGTGCTCCCTGCTCTGCTTCGAGCAGAGTCAGCTGGATTAATTTGAAATGGGCTCGCTGGTTGGCTTTTGCCAGCAGGCTGACTTCATGTCTGAAGTGGGTTAGGGAGTGCTGGGTGTAAACTGTTCTCGCTAGCCAAGCTGCCAGGGCAG
>NW_010246044.1:25158-60981 GCF_000690775.1 Eurypyga helias
TGCCTATTAACACGGCATCCTCAGGATCCAGGAGAGGTTATCTGTTGAGAGCCTGATGACTTCTTCGGTGCAAAGAAGGGAAATAACCTCTGGTTGTGAAATACTTCACATAAAGGACACAATTTGGTTTAATCTGTCTCAATAGCTCTAGTTGTTGGCGCGTATCAGTGGCAGGTCTTTCTGTCTATTTTATTTCTATATTTCTGCCTATAATCTGTCTCTGTTAAAACAGCAATCTTGAGATACCCTTCCTGTAAAATGTGGCTATTTAAAAGACATGTAAATGTGGCACTGAAGGACATGGTTTAGTGCTGGTCTTGACAATGTTAGGTTTACAGTTGGACTCGATGATCTTAAAGGTCTTTTCCAACCCAAACAATTCTATGATCTGTTTAGATGTAGCGGATGCCCCTTGGTATAGAACCAAAAAACCCTGCACCCCCCAAGCTGAAGTGCAGGACACTTTGCAGCAGGTTTTTTTGGCGTACGTATTGCTGGTTGCATCGGCATTACCAGATGTGGTGACTTCCCCAGGTGAGGGTTTCTGCTAGTGGAGGTGTCTGTTGCTTTGGTGTTTCTGTTTGGCAGGGGCAGAAGTACACGAGGTTGCTAACTCGTTTTTATTTCTCTCGTCTTCCTCCCTCCTAATATGCAGTTTAAAACTAATTGGGAACAGTGGATTTTTTTTTTTTTTTTGTTGTTCCCCTGGGGCAGTATGATGTTGCTTAATCTGCTGGAGGCTTGGGCAGAGTGGGAGTGGAAATGATTGTGTGGGTTTTTTTCCTTCCTGCTCCAAGACCACTTCTTGGCACTGAGGAATTTTTCTTTAGACTTCTTTGGGGAACAGATGCGTGAAGTACAGTTACCACTCATACATATGGCTTTTAAAATATGGAAGCTGTTGGACTGAAGTGGCTTCATATGGTGCTGTTGGAGGATCAGAATTAACATGCAAGTTTGGGTTTTTAAGACTTGAATGCGTACTTGAAAAGTTTTATCTTTTTAAATCTTTTTAATGATGTTAAATATTAGTCTGCATTTCTGTGGTTATTAATTAAAATTACATCTACAACTCTGAAAATTACTCTCTCTGCAACCTTAATGCCTAAAATAGTTTCCTAGTTTAATCTTTTCTTCTGGGGATAAATATGCTATGTAATGTGTAATTTAAATGGTTGTAAATCTTAATTCTCTAATATAGACGTCTTTCTTTAATTGCAGGTTCCCATTTTGAAAGCCATTAGAAGATATTCTGCCACCCTGTTGGATTACTTCCTATACAACTCAGCATGTCACTGTGCCCTGGATTTTATAAGGTGGCCATGATTTAATCCCCACTTCCACTTTCTATGTATTGGTGAAGCATTGGAGCTCTTTTGAGCTGCTGCTCCTTGCGTGGAAACTGATCCGTCTCGAATCCCTTCTCCAAAGGACTAGACGTCACTAGCAATGAGCTCCCAAAGCCATCCAGGTAAGGGCAAACCCACTTTAAAACCACTAACAACAGCAGAACACCATGTGTTTGTTGCACGAAGGACTTTTTATTGTGTTGAAATGGTAATCCAGTCCCTCTCCCTGTGCTACTCCTATGTTTAAAACCGAGACTTGGTGTGACGATGGAAAGTCGTGTTGCTGGTACCAGAGTTACAAGGAAATCTTGCTGTTTTAGATTTCTAATTGTTGCTTTGTGTAGCACTGAAAGTTGTAGGTGTCTTCTGAGATGTTAACCAGGTGCTTGATTGGTTAAATCTGTGCTGATAAGTCTTTAATGATACGTAGTGTACCTCTAAGGAGTGGTCATGGTTCTGCTGGGGTGTCTTTTATTAATATTTAAAAAACCTCTCTGACTCTTAAAGTACTTTTTAGTAAGAAAGAATGGTTTTGCTGGAACAAGAGTTAATTGATACATCTTAATGCTGTCTGGAGCATTATCCCTAATGTGATGTCTTAAATTACAAAACGCTACAAAATTGTATGTTTCTGTCTGTCAAGAGGATCTGTAGATGCTTTCTAGCTCACAGTTGTCTTATGCTTTTGTGTTTAGTGAGTTTTGGGTAACTTTGTGTTAGGCACAGCCTTGTGAGCTTGTGTTTTGGAAGAGGAATTTTAATTGTGCCGTTACACGCCTGCTTTGATTGTTTCAGTTTATGGTAGAGAAAATGGCTGCTGGGAAGCGAGAAATCCAACAGCGACAAGGCACGTGAAACTACTTACTTAACTATGCCTTTGAGAGATTACTTTTGTGACTTCAGTTTAATCAGTTTTAGGTTAACAGTCAAATAGGACTGAACTTCAAAGCCAGTGAACAGTTCCGAAGATTTAAGGAACTGCATATTTGTGGGGGAAGAATTTTATACTTGCTTTATAACTATTTCTAGCAGCCCATTTGTGTTTCTGAGGCTGGGAGCAAGAAACGCTGCAGAAAATAGAGATGCTGGAGGGTACAAGCAGCAGTGTTCAATGTCTGACCCTCATGTAGGGACTGAAATGAGTTTATAAGTCTCGAAAATTATCAGTCTTATGAAAACAGAAATTCTGGCTTCTACTTTCGTAATGCAGAAGTGTCTTAGATTTTGAAACTTAATTCTGGTACTATGGAGGGTTGGGAAACAAAGCATATACCTGTGAGTAGAGTGTTCTACATGTAAGTAATCGCCCGTGATATATTACTTGCAAAGTGATGTTTTTCAAGAGATCTGTTCTTCAAATAAGGAGGCAGTTACTTGAGTGCTTTCCTGCCTCAGATATGAGAGTTGCTGAAGAGCCAGCGGCTGCCGGCTTTTTCTCCTGACAGTAGTGGGGTAGGTTCAATATAATACCTATGTTAACAACCAGCTAACTTGATACTACTTAAGGAGCAGCTCTCCAGGTATTTGGGAAAGGGAGTGTCATTCTTTGAGTTGTTCTGTTGGTGCACGGTAGTGGAAAGCTCCTTCTGGTTTATTTTGCTTTCTTTTAATTCTGCTAACCCGTTTTTTGGTCTTGCCTCCTTTCATTGGTACTGCTACTCTTGCTCAAGTTCTGTGATGGTGGTGTAGCAGGGAGTCACGCAAGAAGGGCAGAAAACAAGGTACTCCTTGTGTAAGACTGCTTTGTGTAAGTGCTGAAAATTGGTTTGAGCCTGCCTTTTCTAACAGGCATGCCTAGGGTGGCCCTTGCTGAGAAGGCTGGTCTAGTCAAAACCCAGGGAAGTGGCAGCTCAGCTGATGGCTTTGGTTGTACGTGTGCGCTCCTGTGCTGCTGGTCCTAAACCACCTTGGCCCTTGTCACGTAAGACCTTAGAGTAATATATGGGATAGCTCGGTAAGAATTGAAGTTGTGACTACTGTAGGAGTGTTTGGAAGAAAATAGGGTGGCTAGTAGGGGAAAGCATTGTCTGCTCTGGTAGTTAGCGCTTTCACGCATTAAGAAACTCTTGCAGTTTTATTATTTAGAACTACAGCTTAAACTTCCTACTGACAGTAACCCTTGAAAGTAAGAACATGGGATAGAAACTCAATGCCCATCATCAACTGGTTCACTGGAGATCATTTAAAGGATGAAAAACTTCGTAAAACTGGTAAAGTGGAGGAAGTGATCTTGTGGTGTTATTGTATGAAATTATTTTCAAGAGGTATCAGCTTCCACAAAGTCTTACTACCTGTGAAATGCTGTTGAGAAGTTCTCCCTGTGCCCTTCCTAGGCGTTGGATTCCTATTTTGGTTGCATTTCCAAGTGTTGGGTTGAAGTTCTACAGTTTATCATGAGGGCTTTTCAGCCCTGGCTTACGATATGGTATTGCTTGTTTCTCATTTAGAGTCAACTCTATAATAATTGGCAGAAATATTGTCCAAACCTCACCAAAGATGGCATCTGGGCTTCTCATGTCAGTTAGGATAGCTATTTTGATTATACAGCTACAGGTAATTATTACTAATGATGTGCATTGTTTAAGGGAAGGCTCTGGCTTAACTCAAGAGCCTATTAAGCCTTGCTTCAGTGGACACAAGCTTTCTTCTCTAATCTTCTCCAAACCTATCACTAATGGGATGTTTTAGGAACAGTGCCATAAAATTGTTGCAGCGTAGATGCATGAAGGTGGGGTTTTTATTTTAATTTTTTTCCCCTTCCAATCTGCAAAGCTGTCTTGTGAGAAATGTTGGGTGCTGAAGGCTTCTCGCTGAACAAGGCAAAAAAATATGGAGAAGATGAAGCTGTCTAAGAAAAGTATGACTTCTCCACTGCATCCTTCCCCCATTACTGACACTTATGTTTTGGAGTGAGTTTTCTCAGAGAATAAGTAGTAAGTTTTGGAGAAGTAAGAATGCCCAGGTGGGAGAAGTTAATCCTCCAGAACCTCCAATGGATAAATCACTCTGTGTTGAGCCCTCGATGTAGGGTGAAGACCTTGTCCTTTGTTTTCTGGGCCAAAGGCTCATTCCTCAGTCTCCTGCTTGAGCCTGGGGTTAAGAGCAGCAGCTCTTGTGAACTTAACTTGCTACAGAAACTCGTGTGGCGCCCTGTGTGCGTGAGGAGCAGGAGGGCTGATGATGACCCTCTTGCCACAAGCCCATCATCACGTGGTGCCCACTGCTCTGGAGCAGCAACCAGCTCCCTGCCAGTTTTGATAGGTTTTGTGGATTCCTGGGCAGGAATGGGAATTGCTTTAGGTGGAACTGCCGGGCAGGATGAAATGTGGGGTGTGAAGTGGCAGGTGGGGTGGCAGGAGAACAGGCTTTTCCCTGCGGTGATGGGAGGAGGAGGCTGCGTAGACCTAGGCAAGACAAAGCCCAGAGGCATCGTATGCCCTTTGGCTTTTGGCAGAGGAGTTGCCACTTCTTCCAGCGCTGGAACAAAGCTGGAAAAAACGCTGAAATTGTGCTATAAAAGATTAAGTTGCTGCAAAGTATAATTAAGAAAATTAGGCTAATTAAGATAACGTTAAGGATTATGATAAAACGTGGAGGGAGGGGGAAAGCGTGTTTAGTTTCACTTCTTAATTTGTTACATTGCCCACAATTTAAAGTCACCTTACATAACCTGCGGTGCTGATGCTGCGCCTTACCCAGGCTGACTGGGCTGTGGGGATTTTTGGGTGTTTTTTTATTGTTGTTTTTTTCTTTTATTGACCTTAAATGATTTCTTGCGGCTGCCTTCTACCTCCCCTCTTAATTTTCAGTGGCTTAAATTTCACTATCATTTGGTTCTTTAATCAGTAAAGATTGTTCTGCTGATACTAGTTATACATAAAGATCAGTTTAAAAAACCAAAACACTTAAAGTTAATCACTCAACTGATTTGTATTTGTTTAAAGTTCACTTTCCTTTGTAAAAGCTGAAAATCTCCATGTTCAACGAAGCATTTTGTTTGTGAAATGTTATCTTACAGGAATTAGCCAGTCTGGATGCAAATGCTAGATTCTTTCTTCAGACCTACTCTTGCGGAGATGCAAATTTTATTTACATTTCGAAATGCTGAATGTTGTGATAATTAGGAATATTGAAGTTTAAGAATGAGCTGTCTATCCGATATGGAAAAATCTGCGGCAGGATCATTAAGACTGAGAGGAGATGCCAGGAAAGGCAGAAAGCTTCATGATCACACAACACTGGGAAAATGAGTTAGCAAGTCATGTGCTGTGATTTGCTGGATTGATAAGTACTGTTGTATGGCGTTTTATCTGCCGAGTGCAAGAAGCCACTCTCCTTTCATACTCCGTGGCTCAATGAGGCATGGAAAGCCATTTCATGCAGTCGATGTAAGAGCTTTCCCTGTTAGCGTCTCAAACATTTTCCACCATCCAATAAATACTTTATGCGTTCTCTTTTTAAAGATTAAGAAGTTTCTGTGGAGATGCATTTCAAACTGGCTTTAAATGACACTGACCTACTTTCTGGCAGTAATGAGTCTTCTTTCTGTAAGTTATCTGGGGGCAAGAGCATTCTTTCAAGAAACGTAAGGACTAAGTAAGTTCCAGGGGGACTTAGGGGACTAAGCCCTTCAGCAGGGCTTGGGCACAACTGGTACTTGGTGGCTGTTGTCTGGAAGTACATCTGGTCGTGGTGTATCCTTGCTTCCCTGCTTCCCCCTACCTGCCTGATGCTTCAGCTCATTACAGGTGGATTATTCTAGATTGGGCATTCAGACTCCTGTTTAAAAGTAAAACGTTACTACTCATGAGTGTAGGTAGAACCTCATTATCTCTGATCCTGTCTTTTGCCTACGTGAAAAAACAAGGATTTCTCCAGACCTGTTGTCTTTCTCCCACTGCCACACATGTGCTTCATGGGAAGCTAAAGTTTTGGTGAAAAGTTCCACTGTTTGGCAGGCCCAGCAGAGGTGACAGGAGCCCCTTTGAAGGGACGCTGAGTGGTGAGCTTCTGGAGGCGGAAGTCGGCAGCAAGAGCTACCTCTGTGCCTTGAAGGTCTTGCCATGAGCAGTCTGGTCTCCCAGGTTTGGGAGAGACTTTGAGGTTGGTTGAGAAGTAAACTTGGCACAAGATCTGGCAGGAAGAAGCTTTTGGTAGAAGAGCTGAAGACCCTGCGGATGGGAACTGGGCACGTTTTGCTGCTTCGTCTTCAGCCTCCAACAGAATCCCTACTCCACCTGCATTCTGGTTCTGACACAGGTGTAGGCTGGGCATGTCCTGGATTTCCTCTAAGAGGAGGAGTATCATTCTGAGGACTGTGAAAGTTTAAGCCTGCTACCACGAAACCTGTGAATTTTTTTTTCACAGCATCAAATAGTGGAGACTTTCTGTACAAGGTTTTTATTGTACCCTCAAAAGAGAAGAATTGTTTTGCGCTTCACCTTGGGGTTCAAGTTGAAGTTCCTTCTAGGTCAGTGTCCCTGCTAAGTACGTTCCTCTCGTTTCTACTTTTTCTTCAAATGCAGTTCTTGCACTTTGGAATTCTTTAAAAGCCTGTTTCTAAAGTAAGCTTTTTAGCCTGTGCTATATCCTGCAGTGCAAAGATGAGAAGCAGGTACTTATGATGAGAAGCAGAGGACTCTGAATTATTTTGAATGAGGTAAAGGGTAGGAAAAGGACATAAAAAGGTTGTACTTTTAAAGTCTGCTGATAATGTTTGAGATAGTTCTTGGGACATTGCGTCTCACTTGGAAAGGAGAGAAACCTTCTTCTATATGGTTACTGTGTTTTTGTTACTTGCTTTTGGTCGGTCTCAGTTTGACCTGTGCCTTATCTCATGCCTACTTCCCTACGTTAAGTTTGTTACTGGACTGTAATGAGGAGTTTATTCTCAGCGTTTATTTTGTAGTATTCAGCTTGTCATCTTCATGCCAGGTTCTCACACCGATGAGGCTTGTTTGTGTGCCTTTGATGTGGTCAGGTCAATTAGGACAGAGCTGATCTTGAAGGAATGTTTCAGTCATCCCACTGATTTGGAAAGCGATTCAAGAGCAGGGGCAGAAAATCCACTTATTCTCAGATGAATGTCAGACATATGTGGTATTTTTTATCCTCTAAGTCTAGGAATTTGGCCGTCTGGCTACCTGTGCTTTGACAGGTACTGCTTACCCTCACTGCAAAAGGAAAGATCATAGCATCACCGAATGGTTTGGGTTGGAAGGGACCTTAAAGCTCATCCAGTTCCAACCCCCCTGCCATGGGCAGGGACGCCTTCCACTAGACCAGGTTGCTCAAAGCCTCATCCAGCCTGGCCTTGAATATTGCCTTATTGTTTTTTGAGGATGAAGAAGCTTTTTGAGGATGTTTTAAAGAAGTTTCTGTGTTGCTGGGTTGGGGAGAAGAGTGGAGAAAAAAATCACAATGACATTTCTTCTTTTTGTGTAGTTTTTAGTATATTATTTTAATTCCTTAACATCTGCAGAAACCAACTTCACAGAAAACAGCGAGGAGTGACTGAACATGGGAGTACCAGATTCCTGACTGGAGAAGGAAAATTTGTGGATGTGCTACTTCTCCATCCTTTAGTCAAGGCTTGACAAGTTCCTTTCTCCCCATAGGTTACAATATACCATGAATGTCCCTGCCCTCTTTGTTTTTTTCTGTTTAGGCTGCTGAGCAAGAAAAGCCTTTGAGTGCACTGACACCTGCAAGGTTTGAGGTACTGGGTGGTCAAAAGTCTGGGTCAACTGTGAAATACTTTTTTTCTTGGCCAAACTGATGGCAGAGATACATTGTTACAAATTAATGAGAATGATCTTATTTGTAAATAACATGACATAGAGCAACTGCATGGACTTTAGGGTAGCTTTATATGGCTATTTTCAGGTTTTCATGAATTTGCATTTAGGAATTCCAGAGATGCTTGGTGGTGTTAGATCTCAAATAAAGGATCTAACTACTTAGTTGGTAGTGTGGTATAATTACTGAGGTAGGATGGGCAGAGTTTAACCTTCTAGCTGTGCTTCAGAGTGAAACTGCAGTGTCCACTTTGGTTTTCAGCCCTTGTGATGCTCTGTCTGACTGGAGACTGGCCATTTGTGCGGTGTGTTGCTGTCATCTTTTCTATTCTTATCCCTTTTTATTTCCTAATTTCTTGAGTCATGGTACTTGCTGCCCTTTCCCTTGCCCGTTGGTGTTTGAAAGCTAGAGGCTGGCTCCAATGACTGTCTTGTAAGAAGAAAACAGGTAAGTGAATCTCTGCTAGCGTCTTTGTGCTAACTAATGAGAAACAGGGCATACAATTCATGCTTCCTTTAAGAAAACCGAAATTCCTGTATCAGCAGATCTTTAAAACATTTTGTTTCCCTAACCAAAATCAAAATTCTGTTGTTTCATCAGTTACTGGTAAATCAGATGCTTTATCTGCAGTGGCCTTGCTTGCTTTGAAGTACTCAACAGCTCTTGGTGTTCCCCTGGGAACTACTGTCACGGCTTGGCTAAATCATGCTTGATAGATTGATATGCTGAAATGTTGAAGAAAATTTTTAGCCTTTCAAAAGATGAAGCTAATATTAAATATAGCATCTATTGGAAGCTGAATTACTTTCAGAAAAATACTCGTGGTCTTTTTTGAGATCCTTCTGCCTTCCAGTGATCTCTTTAAAACTGAACTAGATCAAGATTACTTAATATCTTTCAAACAAAAGAAATGTGTGCTGACTGTAACAATTTAGGGATTTGTCTTGAATTTCAAGCATGATTCAAGTTTAATTTTTTAATGCTTAAAAATCAGATAAGTAGTCTGTAAAAGCTCTTCAGAACTACACCAGATCCAGCAATATCCTGGAAAACTGCTGTTGCAGCTGATGATGTATACACCACAGCCATCTTCTGTGTTCACCTGGCTTCATAGGTTCTCATAGAATCATAGAATGGTTTGGGTTGGAAGGGACCTTAAAGACCATCTAGTTCCAACCCCCCTGCCATGGGCAGGGACACCTTCCACTAGACCAGGTTGCTCAAAGCCTCATCCAGCCTGGCCTCAAACACTTCCAGGGATGGGCTCACTGACTTCCCACCCATGCCGCTGTCAGCCCAAGGGGAGAGTCCTTCTATGAAGACCATAATTGGGAATATTTTCTAGTTAATACACTTGTATTGACAAGTTCTGCAGCTAAGCCTGTTTACAAAGTACTGCTAAGCTGCTTCTATTGAGTTGCCCTTTAATTTCTTAAGAGGTGGTACAATGTGCCTAGTGCTGTGAAGGCCTTTCCCTGTGTGCCTGTCAGCCAGCATCTCTGGAGGAACTCCACTTGAGGGTACTGCTGGTGGCATCAGTTCTGCTGAGTGTGTGGGGTTTGGTGGGGCGTCATCAACCCTCCTTTAAACCCCAGCAGCACCAGCGTCGCCAGGGAATCCGCAGACTAGACTTCCCAGTGTTTGTATGTGGTCTGCTCAACTTTGCTGTAGGAACATCAGGTTTATTTGAAGGCATGATTGTGAAGTGTGTTCTGCAAGGATGGCTGTGCAAGCTTAGTCCTGGGGAGAACACATGTGGGAGCCTGACTGCATTTAGCTAGGGATGCCTGGGAAAGAGGGTAAGAACAGGTAAGACTCTGTTAACAGCCGTTAATACACCCTCTCAACCCTTAGTCATGTGTGACTTGGACTTTTTTGCGGGCTGAATGTGGTTAATTTTCCTTTATTGGTCACTTTTCTGTTTCTGTCACGCCCAGTTGCTTTTGGAAGCTGCTTAACCTTTGGCATTTTCAGGGATTCGCACAGCTGGCCCTGGCTGCGTGAGGAGTGTTGCGTTGCCGCCCTCTGCTTCAGAGCTTGTGTGCCTGAAATTGATGTTTTTAAGGGTCTGCTTCCTTCCATTGAGTTGAGGAGTAGAGCGGTGACACCTGAGCTCTTCACTGTAAGCACTGGAATCAGGTGCTGGGATACTGATGGAGATAAGTTGTAAAAAAACTGTTCCATCAGTTCTGTTTTGCACTGTTTTCATAGAATGGTTTGGGTTGGAAGGGACCTTAAAGAGCATCTAGTTCCAACCCCCCTGCCATGGGGGGGGTTTGGTTTTGGTTGTACCAAGGACTGAATGATCCCAGCACTGGAAAAAAAAAAATATCTTCCTTTGTGTATTGAGACTTGTTGACTTAAATGTGAGCAAGTAGGATTTTACCAATACCGCCTTGTCCAGGAGAAACTCCTGATGATGGGCAAGGTAGAGTGGCTTGCAGTGGAGGGGACTACTGGAAACCCTCACTGTGCTACAGCTGGGCTCTGTGGTAGCGCTGGGCGCAGGATGCTGGAGAAATGACAGATGAATTCAAAGAAATCATTAAAAAAAAAAAAATCAATCCTGACCCTTTCACTATTCAAGAATCTATGTACTTATTTTGTTTGGAGCTGTTATGTTGCCAAACCACATAAATAGCTTTACAGGGAAAATTGTAATAGTGAGGTCTAGTGTGTGAGCTTTGAACTGCTAGCCTTGGCTTCAGGTAACCATTCTGTCCTGAAAGGCGGCTGCTGTAGTTGTGTAACCCCATCAGACTTTATGTAATAGCAAGGAGCGTGAGCGTTGGGGTGAGGAGGCGTGGGGTTTGATGCCTCTCTTGGCAGCGTACTCACTGTATTGTGTGTTTTGCCTTTTTTTTTTTAAATAGATGTTGCTGTCCATGAACTACTGTGTAATGACTCTGCTGTCAGGTTTCACCTTCTAATCAATAGACCGAGATCAATGCAGTTATGTGTACGTGCGGTCACTTCAGATACACAGCCAGTCAAGTTGGGTGCAGCTGGGAGATGGGTAATGCCCCCTTTGGTTGGTGTATTTGTTGAGAGATCGGAGGGCAGGGTTTTTTTACTCCTTTTGTAAAGCTGGTTTCAGTACTTTTGATCAGTCGACAATTCTTCAGGCAGAAGAACCTTAAAGTTGGGTGATTTTAAGTTAATCCATTGAGAAGGTTTTTTTGCTATTCTGTTTCAGTGTTCAAAACTTGCACTTTCTCGTTATACAGGCTTCCCCCTCTCCTTTAACTGTTGATCTTTATTTTATGCTGGGTATAAAAAGAAGCATGTTGGTGTAAAACTTTTTTCACACTAGTGTGCTCCCTTTCTGTAAAATGCCTGAGGGGCTCCTGTGGGAAGGGAGAAAAGCCAAGCTAATACCCCTTCTCTGGTCAAAAAATAACCTAGAAGAATAAAAAGGCCAGAGTCCATACACCGAGCTCCGATAGTCCATCCAAGTATTGAATCCTTGACATCTGTCACTGCAAAAAAATCTCCGAAACTTCCAAGTACTTGCTTTATTCTAAATAAGGTACCACTGGTCTGATACCACCTTTGCCAGGAGCAGGCATGCCATCCTTACAGCTTAACAAACCGGGAAGGGCTTTGGCATCTGTTTCCCGCCAGCAGCAAGTCTGATTGGCATTAGGTTTTTTTTTTTCTCTCCCTTTCCAGCAGGTGGGAGGCCTGTTCTGCAGGCTCATAACTCTTGACAGGTTTATCGTGATGGCTTCTTGGCAGGTAGGGGTGATGCTGTTCATTCAGTCTGCCTTCAAGGTTCTTGGGTTTTGGGTTTTTTTTTGAAGTGTAGCTTCGTGCACTAGCTTTTTCAAATAGGTCACAGGACTTTTGCCTCTGGTTTACTGTATTATATCCAGAATGGTAGCAGGCAGAGGCCATGACCAGCTTGCAGGGTCAGTATTCCTGAACCGTCTCCTCCGCCCTCCGCAGATACGTTTGGGGCAGGGTGATCCAAACAAATGTCACATCAGTTGATGTTGCCAAAGGTTTGGGGATGCTCTGAATTAGTCTCCTCACCTTTTCTTTTTCATGAGGAAAGGTATGCATAATAGTTCCCTCGGGCCCTGGCTTCTCATGATTTCCAAAGTCCTTTCTAAAAGAGCTGCTGTATAAAAGTTGTCCTTTTCATATTTTTTTTTTGTCATACAAGACCTCAGCTTGTTGTTTTTAGTAGCTCACCAAAGCGCTTTCTAGCTGGGTGCTTAAAGAGAATTTCTTTTCCTCCACTGATTAATTTCTGGCACGGAGCATGAAATAGCTCTTGCGTCAATAAATCGTCACAACCTTTGCTTGTCTCTGTCAGCGTAAATACGGTTGGACTCTAACATGCCCCAAAGTGGGACAGAGGTTGCTCATTTTGCAGCTGCGAGGTGGTCAAGTCCAAGAGTGCTGTGGGATGTGCGTGCTTGGTGGGATGTCGGAGCTGCTGCATTTCAGGTTACAAGTTGGGGCCCCTTTTCTCCCTGCTTACTAACATTTTAGGTTCTGGAATTTTATATAAAAATACATTTTTACACCTGTCTTTAGAGGATGATGTTTGTAGGTGGATTTGTGTTATTTACTAGAACAAATGTGTGTGTAGCTGTGAGCAAGCCAGGCGCCTTTCTCGCGGTCCCTCAGTAGCTCAGGTTATGGTTGCGCTAGCTGTGAAGCAGAGATGGCCAGCCTGCGCGACTCTGGTACTCTGCTGTGCTGGTGTTCTTCGGTGGATGCAGGTGCCCCTCGTGCCTCTTGCTATCCCGGTGCCCGTCAGTTGCTTCGCAGCTCGGCTGCTGTGATCCTCAGCTCCAAGGCTGCCTGCGAGTTGGCGCTTTGGAGATACAGCTGAGCTCGGAAGAGTGTCCGCGGTGGTGCGTGGCTGCACCCGCCCCATGAGTGCCGTCTTTGGGGAAGCTGCCGAGTGATGTCCAGACCCCCTTTCACTTCACTTGGGAAGGCTGGCTTTGGACCTGGCTGCTCAGGCTGCTTTTTTCTTCTACTGGTAATTCTGCGAAGCTGAAGTGGTGTTTGCTTTTGTCAGGGAGGATACGGATAGCACTGCGCAGAAGAACGGGATTTGTTGGGGACAGTTGCCCAAAGTAATTGGGTGACAGTTACTTGATCCTCAGAAGTTCTAGCAATTGGATGAAAGAAACTGTTGCTATTTGTGAAAACGAGGTACTGAGTGCTTCAAGACATGGAAGGTAGGAAACCTGGTAAATGACTTAGAATTTAAAGACAGGCTAGCGCTTAATTTTTGGGAAATGTAGTGTCTGTATTTATTAGGTTGGAGGAAGAAAACTTGAATTTAATTGCAAGGATGACAGCATGTTTCAAATACACCGGTCACTGCTCTCTGTGTGCCTGTCTTGGTTAAGGGATCTAGTTGCAAGCCTGGTCTCTTTAAAAAAGAAAAAAAAGAAAATACAATGGAGCAGTAAAGCAAATAGTCTTCTAGTTGTTTTTCTATTGCAAAAAGCAGTGCAGGGTGTTTGGGATTTTTTCTTTTTTTTTTTTTTCTTTCTCTAAGTAGAGTAAAATCCTTTCCTAGAGCAGGTTTACTATTGGCAGTATCCAGGATGTACCAGGTGTCATCCACACGCTGCCGTGTGCCTAGGGACAAGCTGTGGCAGAGTAAGACGAGTCGTGCCGCTCGGCTGACGGGGATGCTGTGGGTGCCTGCAGCGTGGTGTCAGGGTTTGGCGGTGGCTAGCAGAGCTGCCTCCTCACTGGAGTAGCTTGCTAAAGCCGCTGCAGAAAACGTCAGGAGTCTATTGACAGCATTCCTCCCAGCTCACACTGAAGCAGGACAGGAGCAAGGCGAAAATGTGAGGAGTTTGAAATGACTGAATGCAATGAAACGTTCTGCTGATTAAGGCACACTAAAGAAATATATTGAAGTGATGGACTTGGATTTGAAGATGCTTTATCCCCCATCAGAGTTGCTGCAGTCTGACACTTTGGACTCCATCTTCTCTCTGTTTTGATCCTTGCTGGGGAGCTTGAGGGAGCTGCTGAAGAGGCTAAACTGATATGTGTGTTGCTGGTGTCAGTGCGAGTCAGGCTGGCATGAAACCTGCCAGTTCCTCGAGACCCCAGTGGTTTCTCCTTGGAGAATGCCTTGATGAAACAGCCTGTCCTCCTGGAGGCATCGTCCTCCTCCCACTTGCATCACTGTACCAATGCCCCCGCAGCTCCCCTACCTGTAAAGTGAAAAGTTGAGCCAACTTGATGGACCAAATGACAGAAAAATGTTAAGAATATTTCTGAAGTTTAGAGTATTTCCTTTTTCTTTTTTGTTCCTCTTAATTTGTATCTAGATACAAACAAAAGCTGCTTATGGAGGGGCGGGGAAAATTCCTAGACACCCCACTCCTGGATGAAAGCTTTTGAAGTTATTTTTGCCAATTTTGAGAAACCAGCTGTAGCTGTTATCAAACAAACTGTTTCATAATAACCTTCTGCAAATATTCTTTCTGTCCTTTGAAAAACAAACAGTTGTTTGATCCTGATGGCCATGTCAGCCCACTGCAGGCAGGAGGAAGCCTGAAAGGGCAGGCTTTCATGTGATTTGTATCTTTAAACACTTCCAGAGAGGTAATACCAGTCTGTTTGATGGGAAAACTGTCCCCTTAAAGCAGACTTCTGTTGTTAGAAAGGAAGGTGTGGCTTGTTCTCAGCCCGAAGTAGGGGTTTGACAAGCTCTCTGTTTTCTAGCACAGGATTGTTCATCTTGTGCCAGGTGTTGGAGCTACAGCATCGATGTCTCTCCTTTCCCTCCCTCCTCCTTTCCTTAGCTGTAAATTCATAAAGAGATTTACAAGTTTTGGTCAAGTTCAATGCATGAGAATAGTCCTCCCACCCCTCTTTCCCATTAGAGCTCGAGGCTTGAGAATGAAGCTGTTTCTCTAAAAATACTTCTCCGTGTCGTTTGTTTATTCCTACATCTGAGATACACCAGAGAAGCCCCCAGATGTTGAATGCTCCAGGAGAAGGCAGGGGTGGTTATTTCACTGTGGCTTTTTGGCGGCTGCTTGCCCATACCTGTACTGCCACGCAGACTGCATGTGCTTTTCCTTCTTCTAATTGTAAAGTCAGATGGTGGGGTTTGTGCCGTTCCTGTAGCGAGAGCCGGTGCCTAGCCTGGATTGGAGGATCTTGGCAGAAAGCGACTGCTCAGGAGTACATGATGCCGTTAGACAGCAACAAGGCTGTTTTGAGTTGGCTCAGGGATGTTGGGTTATGTATATATGTGGGTCTCTCCTAACTTGCCTTGGTTATAAAGCTTGAGTTTGTGAAGTGTGGTGGTTTGTTTTGGGTTTTTGTTTTTTGTTTTTTTACAGTTGACCATGGGGTCATCTTTTGGTTCAGATCCCAACCCTGCAGTGGGTACAGATCAGCTGCTGATCGCTAGCATGCATGATACTGCTGCCATGCCACTTGTCTGTCTGTCTGGGCTCCTCCTGTCTGAACTGGTGACAGGTTATTCTTTTGTGCCATGTTTGGCTCCGTCTGTGCCTTCCTGCAGCCCGAATTTGGATTGTGGTGTTGTAGCCTGCTCAGCACGCACACGCTCATTTTCCCTGTTTCAGGTGTCTGACATAGCTATAAATAGATGGGGTATCAGCGTGCTGTGGTCTAGATAAGTGATGTTGGGCTAAAGACAGGCTTCCTAACTGCTGAGTAAAGCTGTGTTAGATTGAGATGTGCTTTGCTTTTCCTTTTGCCCAGGAACTGGTGATTAAATACCCACCTTAATCAGGCTGGGACGTGGCATGGTTGTTTCTATCCACGGAGGCGAGGGCTGGTTCTGGGAGCTTTCTGGGCTGCTGTTCGAGCAAGGATGGAAGTTGCCCAGCACTGGCCATTAGACGTTGTCTCTTGAACTTGCTTTGTGCCCGAAGTCCCAAGAGGTGAGAAGCTGCTGCTCATGCCAGGAGCATCCAATGTGCTGGTAGTGCCCATCACAGCATGTGCAGAGTGTGGCAGGAGGTATTGAGCAATGCTTTTGCAAATTTTTGGGTTTGGCCAGCTGGACACCACCTAGAGAAATGCCAGCCTTGGTAAGACTTAAGCTGGACAAGCAAGCTAAAAGTGGACCTGCGCAGTGCAGCCTAGCCAACGAGTAGTAATGCGTTTACTCTGGGTGCATTGGTCTCAAAGCAAAGGTAGATGATACTGCTGCTGAGTAGATGCTTTCAGGGAAAGCCAGTCCTCTTCTCCTGTTAAGGCTGCGGTACCCATCAGACCCTCAGCAGCCCCTCATCAATATTGAGCTGTAAGGAGGGCAGCCCACATGTTGGTTGGGACTTTAAGCAGGAGCAAGGGGCCCTTGTAGCCTAAACCCATATCAGTTTCCTTCCTTCTGGAAGGAATTCTAAAATAGCTTCATATGGGCTCTAAAATTCCTTCGTTCCTGCTTATTTTGGTTTGTATTTTACTGTTGAAGCTGCTTTCTTCATGAGACGCTGGCTGAAGAATAGTTGTTCAGGAGCTGCCAGTCCCGGGAGTTGTATTTCTCCAGCTGTGGGAGCCCAGCTGTGCTGGCCCATGGTGCCGTGGGATAAGCCTTTGCTCCTGGGGAAGGTGAGTGGGGAGCAGGGCTGCCCTAGAGAACTGAGGTTGTGGTGGTTCGTTTTTGCTTTTCGAGCTCCTGAAGCCTACAGAGCTCCGCAGAAGGAGCTTGTTTTTATACTGCAATAATTATGCTTGTAGTTGGTTTACACACATACGTATTTGTGGCTTTAGCAAGCAAAAGTATGAGACGCAGTTGTGTCGAAAGGTTACTTCTGGTGTGCTAGGAACTCCTCTTTTCTCTCACAAGAAACAAGCATGGGATTATTTCTTTGGAACTGTAGTGGCTTCTCCCCCTCCTCAATAGCTTAAACCGGAATTATTTTGTCCTAAGAAGTAGTAAGTAGTGTTTGGAAACTGTTGGTAGTGGTATTGTAACTGGCTCTTATTTTGGAAGAGGTAGAATGTCGGTATTCACTCTCTTAATATTTATTTTTTTAGTTTTCCCCAAGACTGCGTTTCATCATGTCAGCGAGCTTGACTCTTTCTGTCACATTTGCACATTGTTGTTAACATCTTGGTTTGTTACTATATTCTTTGTATTGGCAAATGCTAAGCGTTCTATTGGCTTAGATCCCCTTTATTTACCATGCTGTCACTTCCAAGTTAGTAATTTTGCTGACCAAACTCTGCAGAGGATACCTTTGTGCACGCGGAAGGCGCGGGGAGGAAAATTCAGACTGTCGCGTTTCTCCTCCCTCCTCCTCCCAGATTGAAACTAGGAGAGCCTGCCGGACACTCTCACTGATTGCCTGCTGATTGCTTTAATTAGAAAATTTCTCCCTGGGAGCTTCCACGTTGAGGTGATTCATGTGTGAGATGCAGTCAGAGGGATTTGAGCTGGAAGGCTCTCGGACATGACCTGCCTCCGCTCACCAGCGAGGGGCTGCACGCACCGTCGCTGCTCTTCGAATTTGAGTTTCAGCCCAAGCCCTTGTTTAGATGCCGAGAAAACAAATTCAGCTGTGCGGGTTCCTCCCCTCTCTCGCCCTGGTATTGGACTGGTAAAATGCTGCTGTGGACCTCTTTCCAGGATAACAAACACTGAAACATCTAATTATGGATCAGTCTCTCATTCCAAGCATCACATGCTTGCAGGGCTTTCCGATACATTGCGTGGATTCTTCAGACCGCTGACCTTTGCAGCGTGCCCTTGGCTGTGCCGTCAGAGAAGCATGCTGGCAGCTTAAAGATGTTTTGTCTGGCATTTGAGCAGAAGTGAAAACTTTTATTGCGGGTGGAAGCAGATGAGAGGGCAGAAATGCAATGCGTGCCGAGGTTTTGGACGCCTGGCATTGTCTGACGGTGAACGGTCGTGGCAGTTTGTTCTGCTGTGTTGAAAGGTGACGTTAATGTTGGAAGCTCCGGGGGGGTTAAGCACAAATTGGACAGTCCCTGGTTGTCAGCTGTGGTTTGCCGGCTGCGTGCGGCTCTTTATTAATTGGACCGACCTACAAATAAGCGGTTGTACACAGCTTTACACACGCAGCTCTTTGCAACGCTGCCGCGCTGTAGCAGAGCAGCCAGATGTCACAACTCGCTGCGGATCGCTCTCGGCAGGTAAAGCTGCGGGCGGAAAACACCTACAGCTCTGGAAGACACAATAGCTGAGTGGAGGGAGCCGGGGGTGATGCGTGTGAAGGAGATGGGATTTGTGATACCGGAGGCTGAAGGGAAAAAATAGCATCATTTATAATAGTAAAAGTGAAGGCACTACGCCTTTGCATTCTGCCAGTCTGCAATGAATGGAGGAGTAGTTTGCTTACAGCTGACAAGCGGGAATGAATAAGCACTTAAAACTTTGGTGCTGAAGAAACAACTTTTTCATCTTGGCCTCCGAAAAAGTCAGAGCCACGGAGCCCCTTTTCTCACACTGTCACACGCTGCTCTAAATAAAAATGTCGGGAAGCATCGAATTAAGACTCTGCATCCTTCATCCTCTCTGTGGCGTTCACTGCTTTTGACGTGCTGGAGGGCTTGGCATGACAAGGGCTGTGTGCTGATTTTTTGGAGAGTGTCCCTTTGCTGCCTGTTTTTGTCTCTCCCTCCAACCCCACCACCCTCCCATCAGCAGGAGGAGGTATTCAGAGAACAATCCACCGCTCTGAACTTCCTCACTGGCTGTAAACATCTCGTCACCAGGGGCCTGGAGATGATGTAGGCACGGATCTTCCCGGGAGTGAGCTGAGGTAGTGCAAGCGAGAGTTCAGCTGGGGGATAACTGAATGGAGTCAGAGCAGGTGTTGGTTTATACGCACCGAAACGTGAAGCTGTTTTTCCTTTTGGTTGCCCTCCTGCCAACGCAGTGGCTTCCCCCAGGAGTGTGTCCTGTGTTTGTTGTTTCACAGAGAGGAAAGCCGGATCTGTGGTGGGTTTTACAGTCACAGCAGCGGCTGGTGTGACTGCAGCTTCCCCTGCTGACACAGGGTGTTGGGAACTGGTTGTTAACTTTTTCCTAGTCCAGTTACAGATTTACCCTGATGACAATGTTTGCTTTACCAAACTACCAGAAAAGCTGGCTCCCTTTGAGTAATACACCCGCTGGCTAGGGTTCCGAGAGCTGTGGGAGACCTGTTGTGGTTGGATTGTTTTGGGCATGTAATGGGTTTCAACAGAAAGACACCTGAAGATCTTTGGTAGCTGAAATGACAGAACAAGCATTAATTTTGATGCTTCAAGGACAGCAGTGAAGTCAGGGTAGGTATAAGCTGTGTGCTGGAGTGAGGAACCTCCGTCCCTCGCTGTCTCCTGAGCAGCACTGGGGCTGTTGGCTGGCACGGCTCTGCCTCTGCTCCTTGCAGCCTGCTCTTTTCTTCTGAGCCGAAGCGCCTCTGCTTTAACTTCCTTAGGAGACCTTAAGTATCTTACTGGTTGGTCTGTAATGGGAGGTGGCATTGCTGGTTTTTTTCCTTCTCTCTCCCCAAGCCGCTGCTTTGAGTAGTTCTTCCTGGGCTTGCTAAGAACCTAGTCCCGTGGGGAAACGTTCAGAAGGAAAAAGCACCTTATGGTAGGAAGTTGGGTACGCCTACTACTGTCTCTTTGTTCTAAGATTAATACTATCAATTGCCTCCTCAGTGCTTAATGATAAACCCATTAAGACATGGGCATAAGTGACTCTCTTTCACTGTCAAAAATACCCTTTGACTTCTGTTTGCCAGGCTGGCAGCACATACCTGTAGTACCTGAGGGGTAGGCTGCTAAATCTATGGCATTTAGGAGTATTTTTCCACTTGTCTGCCCATGACTAATACCTTCAACATTTCTGATATCATCTGCGTGCCACATAAAGTAAATGTGATTTATGTAAGAAAGTGGAGAGAAAAGCCAATACCTGGCCTTTGCAAATCAGAAAACATTAAGGTGATATCCATCAATGCTTTTATTATTTTTGTATTTGGCTCCAACTTAAATGTCACTAACCTCCTATTCGGAGAGGTCCTGTCCACAGGGAGTCTTGGCAGGCATTTCCCAAACAATCCACATGGATCTTGTACCCACTCCAGTTGTTCGTTTCAGATGTTGGGCCTACCTCTCAGCTCTTGGGGCCTGCAGGCACTGCAGGCTGTTTTGGTAGAGGCAGAGTACAGAAATCCCATTTAGAAAGACTGTCAGTTCTGATGATGAAAAATGAGCTTTATTCCCTTCCTACTCAAAGCAGTGTTAGATGCCTGCAAACTTGGGTGAAGGAGTCAGGTCCCTGCATTTGCTCTGAACCCCTTTTAGCAGGGTGTATGAACGTGGAGTTACCTGCAGCATTATTTGCTGAAACCTTTAGGTGTCAAAGGGATACACATACTGCAAAATTTCCGTTTCCACTCAGTTAAAAATGAGTGAGCTTCTGTAGAGAAAATGATAATTAGTTCTTAAGTGGTTGTGCATGATACACAGTTAAAGGCTGCGTAAGAGTGTATGTCTGGATTTATGCAACCCGTGCTTTGCATCAGGCCTCCTTTTCACCCTGTAAGAACTGTTGGTCCCCTTTGCAGGACAAAATTTACCTGCAAATTGTAATGATTGTTGCTCCACCTCTTTTATTCTTCTCTTGCAGAGTAGAGACCATGTTTGTTTCTTATAAAAAACAAACAAACCCAAAACCAACACCAAAAAAACCACCCCAAAACCAAACAGAACACCAACAGGAAAAAAAACCCAAACTAACTTGTGGTGATGAGGTTGCTGTGGGCCACAATGGGGAAGTCGCTATTGGATTCAGGCTGCCCAGGGAGGTGGTGGAGTCACCATCCCTGGATGTGTTTAAGAGACGGGTGGATGAGGTGCTGAAAGATATGGTTTAGTGGTGGACAGATACGGTTGGACTGGATGATCTCTAAGGTCTTTTCCAACCTAGTGATTCTATGATTCTATGATTCTATGATTGGTCTTTACTAAAGTTAGAATCTAATTATAGGGAACGTTGTACTTGAGCAGGCTGAGGGCATACCTAGTCCAGCGTCCTGATTTGAGAGTGAGCAGAAAGAGATGCTTAGGTCTGCTAAGAAACAAAATAACCCAAGGTGAGTATAGAGTAATAGAATAGATTGTATTAGATGAGTAGGTAATTCTTGCCATTATTGTGCTTGGTCATAGAATCACAGAATGGTTTGGGTTGGAAGGGACCTTAAAGACCATGTGGTTCCAACCCCCCTGCCATGTGCAGGGACACCCTCCACTAGACCAGGTTGCTCAAAGCCTCATCCAGCCTGGCCTTGAACACTTCCAGGGATGGGGCATCCACAGCTTCTCTGGGCAACCTGTTCCAGTGCCTCCCCACCCTCTCCAGGAAGAACTTCTTCCTGAAATCCTATCTCAAGCTCCTCTCTTTCAATTTAAACATGTTACCCCTTGTCCTGTCACTACAGGCCCTTGTAAAAAGATCCCCCCCTCAGCTTCCTTGTAGCCCCTTCAGGCACTAGAAGCTGCAATTAGGACTCCCCGGAGCCTTCTCTTCTCCAAAACAAGCCCAACTCTCCCAGCCTGTCCCCATAGCAGAGGGGCTCCAGCCCTCTGAGCATCTTCATGGCCTCCTCTAGACTCGCTCCAACAGGTCGATACCCTTCCGATGTTGGGGGCCCCAGAGCTGGATGCAGAACTGCAGGTGGGGTGTCATGAGAGTGGAGTAGAAGGGGAGAATCTGGATATTTTTGCTGACCTAAGTTCAGGTACAGTTTTCTCTGAATATGGGATTTGTAAATGATTCAGAATGGATCCGGGTAACAGCTGAGCATCCTGTAGAGAGAAGCACAGGACTGTCACAAGCTGCAGCACTTAGCATGTTCATTCTTACGTTTTATGTCTTGGGAAAGCAGGACTATTAGTTTGAACTGATAACTGGGGTTGGGGGATAAAATTGCATGTTTGAGCATGTGATTTAGAAGTTTCGAAGTTGATGTTGTGTGTTATCATAACTCCACAACTGCGTTCCTACGTCCTGTTTCTGAAATGCGGTGTACTCAGATGGAACTTCTCCGTTGCATCTTGCAGTGCTGAGGAAAGAAGCATGTGCAGGCACGTTCTTGGAAGAAATCTGTTATCTGTTCTGATAAGGTACACTGCAGGTTTGGCGTAGTGAAGATGAGACTGAAACCTCGCCGGCATGCGATCCACCTGCGTTCCGCTGAATCAGCTTTATACACACTGCACGACTTCCTGAATTGCTGCCGAGGAAGGATAGTGAAGACGAGACTGAAACCTCGCCGGCATGTGAAGATCCACCTGCGTTCCGCTGAATCAGCTTTATAGCAACTGCACGACTTCCTGAATTGCTGCCGAGGAAGGATGTGCGGTTGACTCAGAAGAAAGTTTATAGTGTGCGTCTAGGGACAAGGTCAGCAAAGTGGAGGTCTGATTTTGAAAGTTACACGTTTGCCATACGCTCTTAAGCCTGTGAATTGCCGTGACAGAAGTGACTTAAACTTACCATTGTCTGGGGGGGGAGGAGGAAATCATTTTACAGGCCCAAATTAGAAGATGGAGGAGGGACAGGAGTGATGTGGAGTTGTGTTTTTTATTAGATAACCGTGACAGGGCAGAGTGGAATTTGTGTTTGCATCATTCAGCTTGGCACTTGCCTACCTAACTGTTTCTTCCGGGTGTAAACTTGAGCATTCCTTGTGGCTTGTTCGTATAAACTTTGCCTGCACAGCTGCAAGGGCTGTTATATGCACATTCAATTTCTGCACGGGATTGTGAAATGGAGTATTTTTCTGTATGAATTTAACCTCCCTCTCTCCCATCCCCCAATTTTACTTTTTCCTTTGAAAACTGCTCGTCTGCCTTTGCTTCAAACATGCCTGTGTGTGTGGCATAGCTTAAATTTTTATGAACAAGAATGTAAACACCAAATCCTCACAAGACTCGCAGAACTCTGTGGCTCTAGTGCCTCATCTGTTTGTTATGTAATCTGATATAATGGAAGTGAAATAGAAACCAGATGTCAAGGCAGAGCAATTACAATTTTTCATCTGTGAGTATTACAGTAAATGTACTTTGTATTCCTCCCCCCCTACCCCGAACACGGAGCTTTATTTGTTGGGGGGTTGGGAAAGTGCTGCAGGGGACTTCAGAGGTCTCAGCATGGCACTTGCTTAAAGACTTCGTTATTCTGTGCTTGTGCTCTTCCATGTAATGACAGTCTGTGTGCTACTCCAGATCCGTGAGCTAGAGCATTTCCAATTTAAAATGAGCCGGGCAAATCTGCTTAGTCCCGTGAGACCACCTCTGCCTGTCCGACTCCGGGGGTTATATGGTCAAGCTGCAGGCTTGCACCGAGTTTAGCATTCAGAGTGAAGGTGCTTCACTTACCACGCTTGATTAAGTTTTGTAAGGAAATCCTGTCGAAGGAGGTTTGATGCAGACTCTGCCGTGGGTTCTTTAGCTGAAGAAGCGTCTGTGAGGAGAGCAGATGGGAGCTGCGGTTAGCTCGGTTTCTCAAATTCGCTGGGTGACTAGGAGGATAAAGGGGAAAATGGATAGTCATTGATCCTCTCTCTGCTGGGGAAATGGATTCTTCCACTGCTAGTTTATCCAAGAGGTTTCTCTCTGCTGTTTTCCATTAAATAAGGCAACCCCTTGGTTGAGAGAGAAACTGATAAACATCTATCTTCATCTTCATATTCATCTTCACAAGTCGAGGCCTCGCTGAGTGGTACCTTATTTTAATTTTCCTCGTTCCCTCTCTCATTTTTAACTTCCTGGTTTGTTTTTTGTTGTTGGAGGTTTATTTTTCCCTTCTGTATCGCCCTGTCTGGTTAAGCTCAGAAGCCAGCAGTACCCTGATGGTGGAGTTTGTGCTCGAAGGAGGTCACGGGGGCTGGAGATGCTGTTTTTAGTGTGAGAGCAGGAGCGCACCGGGAGCCGTGTCAGGCATCCCAGCTGCGTCCTTCGGGCCGGGTTTGGCACTACTGATTTACGGCTCCCCTTGGTGCACACTTCCAGTGACGGCTGCGAGTGTGTTATGGATGAAACTTTCATGTTCCGCTGGATAAAAATCTTCCTGCTCTGCACTGACAGCTTTTTACTGCTGTGTAGAGTACCTCAGATGCTAAACAAGCCTTTACGTTCTGTGTCTCTGTGAGGAATAAGAAGTCAGAAATCTTTCATGAAGCTGGTATCTTCATTTATCTGTTAAGGACAGATAAAGGAACTCTTAAATCAGTTGTATGTCCCAGCCAAAAGAAGTGCTGGCAATGCATTAAAGGTTCTTTCTTCTTTTAAACAGCAAGTTTCTTCCTTTAAAACCCAGCAAAGAATGAGTATGAGAGATGAATGTGAATACTTGCTGCTAGCCATTACAAATGGCATCCAATCTGTATCACCTCTCCTTTCAAGGGTAACGTGGAAAGAGGACTTGAGTTCTTTATATGTGGTCACTGCTCAGTTCTACTAACACCAAGTAATGACTTTGCCAAGTCCCAGAGACGAGGGATGTAAGCTCACGTGTGAAGAAGTTAACATTGTGAAGAAGCCAGCCTTAGAAAACAAAATAGGGGATTGTTCCATTCCTGGAAAACCAGCGGCAAGATGGGCTTCATCTTGGGGCATGAGGCTTTTTTAGCTAATACTCCGCAAGTTGCTGGAGAGCTACCACATGAAGTGGTGATGAGCCCTGATAACGAGCGCTGTACCTGGACTGCTGGAGTGAAGGGCAGAGGGGACTTCGGGACCTGGTGTACTATCACTTTGGTTCCAATTACCCTGTGGAAATACACGCTCAGGCTTGGTCCTGTGTTCAGTCTGTACTGAGCGTGGCTTGTATGGAAGGTGGCAAACATTGAGGCTGGGTGGGATGAAGATGCAAAAAATTATCTGTCTTCCTCATATCCTCTTCAAAAAAAGAAAGGCAAAATCCTCTGAAAAAGTTCTGATGGGAATGGGGACTTGGCTGTTAAAAGGCATTTGGTTGTTTCCTTCTGTTACTTGATCAAATCTGAGTATTTAGATTCAACCTGGGAATACTGATGCGCAGTGTGGATTGCATTGTAACTTTGTATGGGTTGCCTCTTCTCTCCTCTCCTTTGGCTGGCTGTCTCCAGTAAGGATGAAGCTTCTTGACAGAGTCTGTTTCCCTAAATTGAAGACTTAACTATTGAAGACACTTTCTTCCCTCCCGCACGGAGCGTTTATATAAAACTTGAGAACTTCAAGGAAGCAGCGATGCCTCTGGCACCTGTGAAGCCCTTGAGATGGCAGTGGAACCAGAGATGAAGGCATTCCCAGTTGGAATTGCTTCCTTTCTAACCAAAGACTGTAGAGCCCAGCTGGAGTCCCCAGGGTCATCATGGAGAACATCCCTCTCAGGTCAGTTGCAGTGGACGTTTGGCCAGCTCGCTTACAAAGATGCCTTTCTGAAGGCAGGGATGATGCTCTGTCTCCGCTGGTGCTCCGCAGGGCCAGAAGGTTGGGAAGCTCTGCGGCTTGGTCCGTGTAAACACTCCTCGCGCCATGCTGACTCTCCTGTTATTGAAACTAGACCCTGCGGTAATGGGGCTTAAAACCATGGAAATGCGTAACGGGAATGTTGGCCCGAGCGTGCTGGTAGACAGAAATCCCTGTTTTCAGTGTAAGTCAGCGGAGGTTAGTTTTCAGGAGGAAAACAAGTCAGTCAAGTAGGTGTTGGGCTTGATTTCTCTGCTGTGGCACTGTCGTATTGGTTGTGACCAGCCTCCGTGACCTTAATTCTCAGCCAAGGGAACCCGATTGTGCGGCGTGTTTTCTGGGGACAAAAATACTAGCAGTAGCGAGTCACATGTCGCCAGGAGCTCTTACTATAAAAACAGCGGCTCTGCTGACCGCGACCTTCAGCATGGCTGCGAAGGTTTGCGGTGTTATTTTTAACCTGTCTGGGTAAATTTCCAATACAAATGCCGGTGCCAATCTGATGTGTACGCTTTCCCAAATCCTTATCTTCTGCTTTCTAGTGCAGCGACGCATCCGACGGAACAGCCAGTTTCGGGGTTGGGTACAGCTTCGCTTTTATGTCTGCAGTACCACAGAGAAACAAGTGCTTCAGCTCAGTTTTACTGCTATAGAATTTTTTTAAAGGGATTAAAAAAAAAAATAGATGAGTTTTAATGATGCGTTTTTTGGTTTCCTTTTTTTTTTATTCTTTATAAAGAAAACTACTTTAACTAGGGTTTAAAAATAGACAAAGGCTGTACTTTGATTAGGTTGCTCTGGCACTGACGTCAGCGTGTGACATTTATCTATGTACGGATTTGTTGCCCTGTTGACTAAGGCTGTATTTACACAAACGGGGATATTTCTGTCCACCGTGAGGGAAACGAGGAGCATCTCTGGCCAAGTTGTGTCCTTGCCCTTAGTGTTCAAGTCTGGCTTTCTCTCCTCCTTGGAGAGGAGATTGGTTATGTGTTGGAGGATAGAGTTTTAGGTTGCCCTGAAGGTCCAGGCAGTAGGATGCAGGGTTGGTGGAGAAGCACGCTGTTAAAGCAGTGCTGAACATGACCTGGGCTTGGAGAGGTATAAGATAAGGTATGAGCCTGTATGGGCCCTCACTGGCTGGCTTCATCAGTAGACAGGTAATGGATATTCTACAAATCGGAGTTACAGAGAAGATGTCCTGCAGTTGTGAAATACAAATGAAAAAAATCGGCATGGTTTTGAGTGTAGCACCTGTAGTTCTCTGCCATCTATCATTTCACGTTTTTATTCAGTATAGTTTCTATAATTCACACAGATTTTTTTTAAAAAATTCTTTTTAGCTTGAATTATCGCAAAGTTAAAAACCTGTTTTTATAGGGAGGCCAAACATAAAGCTGTTGATCTGTCAAATATCATTTGGATGTTCAGCTGCCGGAGCTTCTCAGAGCCTCTCTCTTCAAAGCAACACTTAAGGTTTCCCTGGCCCTAAATCCCACTGTTTCTAGTAGCAGAAATCACTCAACAGTTTTCTATAAGCACTTGTATCTAAAATCTGGTTCTGGGAGGGTGGCGCTTCCCAAAAGTGACACTTTTGGCACATCCGTGCAGTTGAAGTGAAAGGGCAGAGAAGCAGTACTTTTAAGTTGTTCTGTTAGTAGCAACGTGCATTGCCAGTGTAACTGCTGTGTATCTGTGTAGAACTTGGCTCTTCCTTGCTCACGCTGCTACGTACGGGAGCTCCACGCAGCAGGGAGGTGCGAGGACGTTCCCCAGCCGCTCGTGTTCTGCGGTGGAAGGGCTCTGACTCACGAGTGGAGATCCCCGATGGTGAGGCACGAGGGGTTAGTGTTTGTGGCTGTGTGTCCCAGCTTGGCTGTGAGGGCGGCTGAGCACAGTGCGAGGAGGATCCAGCGCAGCTCAGCCTGACCACCTACTGCAAATTAAAATTACTGCTGGTTTATGTCTTTCAGACTTCGGGCTGGAAACCGCTGTGGTATGGGGAAGCGTTTTGCAGGGAAAAGATCCCTCTGTGGAGTGAGGTGCTGCGGTGGGTTGGGGGGTGATACTGGTTTGGATGTCTTTGCTCTGGAGGTGAAGCCCCAGTACGTTTTCCAGTGCCACCGCAATCGCCTGGAAAACAAAATGTTGCTGCAGTAGGTCGGTCCTCTTCATCGGCAGCAGTTCAGATCAAGCAAACGGCAGATCCCAGAATGCCACCGCAGCAGGTCGGGTTGCACTTAGGACAAATGGCCCATGCCGTTAATGCACCTGTTGTTTATATTTACATCCTCTGTCTCTTTGCCTTTCCTTGGTTAGAAAGGCAGTTTGTTGGTACTGCAGTCCCTTTTGAAATAGCTTTGGCTGAAGGGTGGGGAAAGAATGTAGAGATGGGTAGACTCTTAGAGCACGTGAACAGGTGGAGGTAAGATACCTGTTTTGATATTTAAAATCTAAACTTTTTAAAAGAGGTTTTAAATCTAAATCTAAAAGGTTTTAAACGTAAACCCTTCCAGCGTACTCGCCTTTCCTTCTGGGGAGCCTGTAAGAATCTTGCTGATGCACTGGCCTTTTAGCAGAGTGGATTCTTGGTTTTGCTTAGGGTTTTTGCTTTGGTGGGTTTTTTTGGTTTGCAGATATACAAACCTTTCTAAGAAAAAATGAATATTCCCCTTTGCCCCCTTCCACCATGTCACTTTTTAAATACCTGAGCAGATCTAAAATCTAAAACCTTTTGAAAGATTTAACCTTTTCTGTTGGAATTCAGATGTTGCTGTTCAGAACAAGAGGAGTGTGACTCTGGCCCTGGTTTTGTTCTCACTGACTGGTTTGGGGTTTTTGCATGTATCCATGTGGAAGCAGGAGCTGCTCATAGAGAAGAGTTGTTTAAGCTGTGAGTTTAACGCTGCTTAAAAATCAAACTGACAGGACTCAAAGCCGTTAAATGCTTTACCTGATCAACAGAACACTAAAGCTGCAACACATCATACTAAATTCCCTAAATGTGGCCTGAAAGATGCTTAACGGCTGTAAGAAAGAGCGTAACCCACGGTGCTGACTTGGATACGCGGTACGGCTGAGGGGGAGAGGCTGCCGCATTGCAAAGGCGCTGTGTGATTCCCTAATCGCGTTACGTATAGAGCAACCAAAACATCAGCGTGAATTGGACACTGCTGCATGGGTTCCTGTACCAGCGGAGCGTAAAACCTATTGGGACCGTGTTGATCAGCAACCTCATGGGAGACGGGAATTCTGAGACTTTTATATAACACAAGGTGTTTCTGTCTACCCTGAAACACTCACTCGTTCATGTTTTCAAGCACGTCTTGAATTATTGGCATTGATCAAGTTGAAGAAAGTCCACCTTGGAGTTTCTTCACCACTTGTCTATCTTTGAACCTCATACCAGTCTCATACTTAAGCTGACTTTTATGGAAAAGTTCTAGAGATGCTAAAGCTTCCGTTATGATAATACCTGACCATACAAACCAGCTAGTGCCAAAGAATTGAGTTGCTGGTATTAAAAAGCAAGCTTTGCTCTCATGCTTGGATTAGCCCATTACCGCACACCAGAAACATTTACCTGAGAGCCATTAGTTACTGAACTGTGGCTTTACCTGTTTTGCAGAACTGCTGCTTCAGTTGTCTTGACAACTTCCTAGTCCAGAGCTAGGCCACGTCTCCAAAGGATGCAGCTTGGGTTGACGCGTTGCTGCCTGCTGAGGGATGAGGAGCTTGAGGGCTGCACTGACCTGCTGACGTAGTGCCATAGAATCACAGACTGCTTTGGGTTGGAAGGGGCCTTAAAAAAGGCTGCCCCAGCAGACAAACTTCCTTAAGGAGGGTGCAGGAAGTATTCCTCTGCAGGTCTTAATATCATAGCTTGTGTACCTGCCCTGTCAAGTCTGTAGGTGAGAGCTGTTGCAAACCGACTGCAATATTGGGCCCCACGGGGCTGTCGTCTTGTTGAAATGAGTGTAGAAGACAGAGAGGAAACATCAATACCTTCCTTGTTTCCTGTCCATGAGAAAAGCTAAGGGTAAAAGGTGCTCTTGGCATGGAAACTTGGGTTAGTGTGGGTAGTTGAAGCTCAAAAGAAATGGAGCTTTAGTCTCCAGGTTTTTGGTATTGTAACTGTATTAGACAGCAGTTCAGAGGTTGGGCTCTCACGTAGGTGCACCGTAGAGAAGTGCAAGGTTTGTGGTTTGTGTTCCAAAAAGTTCATCACCAGTTCCATCCGCTGGCATAATGATTTTTGTTATGTGGAGGGTTTGCTTTTTGATCTCTCAGCTGTGTGGGGTGAAGGCCTAGAATTTCAGAAGAATTCCCGGCGTTTGTGGAGGTTGAGTAGGTTTGGTATAAACTGCATGCACTGTCATTAGCTGTGGTGCAGCTTCTCCCTATGCTCCAGGCTTTAAATTCCCACTTCAGCCCATAATCACTCAGTTCATCAAGTGATTGTACAGCCCCCGCATCAGCTCTGTCTGCCAGGTCTGTATCTGCCCATCCTGTAAAACACCAACACTGCTTTCCCAGTGTCTGTCTGGCATAATCCTGATCCCCAAGGGAGCATCTCTAGGAAGGGTCCCTTGGTCCATCTCTGGAAAAGGCAGTCCCGGCATCACCTTATGTTGCAGAGCTTCTCAGGGCCTGGAGCTGTATGGCCATAGCAGGTGAGCTGACTGGGGAGCAGGGGGGTTGGTGAAAGCAGAGAGAAAACCCCTCTGTCTGTCTTTTTTATTTAACGTATTATAATATGCTTTTATCATACAAGATCTAAACCTTTACAAAATAAAAGAAGAATTAAACTTGTATCAAAACGTTATAAAGGATTTGTTAAACATACGAGGAAATGCATAGAATTTTATTTCTTTAAAGTAGTGTTGAATTGGCTCCTGTAATAATGAGAATGGATGTTACCTGCTTTTGGAAGTCTGGGCCTTCAAGGGAAAACTGTAGCTGGAGTATGGAAAAAAGGTGGAGGGGGAATGGCTTTGCAGATTGCTATTGAAGGGAGCTGTTAACTCAAACTGCTGATCCACATGAGGCAATTTTTTAAAGCCGGTGTCTCTGGTGGATGGTACTTAGGGACTGTCAGGTTCTGCCTACTCAGACTTTAAGGCAAGCATTAATTTTTGCAGCAGTTGGTCTGCAGCTCTGGCTGTCGGTCTCTTGCCCTCTTCTGGACAGCTTCAGGAGAAAGCCATGTTCCAGGGGCAGCAGCTAGAAGATCCCAGGGGTAGGAGGAGCTTTCATGGCTGCATAATTGAAAGGTGAGGGCATTATTTGGGCTGGCGTAGGTGCCCTTTGCTTACGTGTTTGAGCTGTGTGGTGGAAACATGTAGGTGTGGGGTGGTGGTGTATCTCAAAGATGCTGCTTGTTATGGGGATGCACTTGTAACTTTTCATTTGTCCTTCACACTGAGAAGATAGTGAAGGAAATCCACTCGAAAGCGTCTTGATTAAAGGCTGATACAAATTAACTTGCAGGCTTTGTCAATTTATCATACTGCTACAGTCTGTTTTCAAAAGAAATGTGGGTTTAGATCCGTAAGCCTTTCCGGCCCTAGAGGGGAGGCAGTAGCTGATGTCTGCTGCTTCAGGAAGGCGTGAAATGTGTTGCTGTCCTCTGAGGCTGGGAAATTAACTGTTTGGCTTCTACGTGATGGGTGCTGAATCGCACATTTAGCAGATTAATTGCACTGACTTCTGCATAGCTTTTACGTGGCCCTTCTGCTTTGGCAGGAGGAAAAGGCATCCTAAAACTCGTGTCCTGTAAAGAGAGCCTGCTGGCAGAGCACTGAAGTTTGGTGCTAGTTTCAGACAGTGGATAATGTGCTGGTGCTATATTTTCCCCCAAACTTCATAGCAGATGAAACCTGCTGAGCAAAATTCCATTATCTCCGCTGCTAACCCGTACGTGTTTGGGGATTTTTTTTTTTTCCCCCCAAATAGCAATTCTTTAACCTGCACTCACCTGCAGGCTTGCTGCCGCTGCTGAAAATGATGCTTTTTCTGTGAGCTGAAGCATGGCACAGAGTCAAGCCGATCATTTCACATCTCACTGTGAGGTAGCTGCTGGTTTCTACAGCTTTGTCATCATCTTCCTCTAAAAGATGAAGGAACTCAAAGGAACTTCTGTCCCGTGGCTTCTGTGCTGAAGGAGGGGCCTTGCTTTCATCCCATAACCACCTTCACCCCTCAAAATTCAGCTTTTCCAGTACCTTGCTTGGTAAGTGTCTGGATGAAGGCTGTCAGATAAGCCAACAGTACACCATTTGGGTGGCATTAGGTAGATGAGCACAGTGGTAAGCTTTTATCTTGCAGAAGAAGGACTTGGGGCTGCATATTCTGGATGGCCGTTAAGGATACAGGGCTTCCCGTACTGCACATCTTTACCTTGAGGATCTCTGTGCCTTGTGGTTAGTTATTCTGCACGGTATGGGACGGGCTTGCACAAGGTGGGGCTGTAGTCTAGGCTTTGGATATCCCTGGCACACCTGGAATAGGATGATTTTTGGCTTACGATGTGTGCTGAGAGAATGTGTTAGTGAGATGTCATCAGGAGGGAGTAGCTAGGGACATTCTCCTTGGACTTTTAGAAGATGAGGTAGTATGATCTTGGACCAGTGCTGGTTTAGGCTTTTGTACTGTTTTGAATCTCCTGTGTTTTTTTCCTTAGAGATATAATGCATTGCCCGTATGCACAATCCTCGCATTTATAAATTTCTTACTCTGAGCATTCATGGAGTGCTGATGTTCATAAAACAGACATTCATGTCTTGAAAACTCCGCTCGCCTGTGGTGAATGGGAAGCTTTCCCAGGTAAGCTAGAGCTCACTGTAGTCAGTTCCTGAATAAATGAACCTTTCATCATTTACGGGAGGAGGGGGGGAACACAACCTTGCTGTGATGGATACGATGAGCGCCTTCCAAATGCGAACACGGTGCAGGTGAATGCAGCACTGTCTTCTCTGCTGCTGAGCGTAGAGGCTTGAGCAGTTGGGAGCTCCCTGCAGCAGCTCTTCGGGGCAGGTACCAGGGAAAGGATGTGGAATGTGAGTTTGTTGGTATCTGTGCAAGCTGCTTGGCAAGTAAAAAGGTCTGTCTGAATTGAAGCAATATCAGTGGCTAAACGGGATTTTCATGATAAATGGGAAATAGTACCACTGTTAAATACACGAAATACATATTGAACATGCGTGTACGCACATATACACAAAGGCATATATGCATCTCCCGTGCAGTAGCAAGCATCTTGTCTCCGTGTCAACCGTCAGCGACGTGCAGGGACAGCACCGTTTAAACAGAATAGCTCCTATACGCACAGGCGCTTCGCGTACAGTCAGCCGAGGCGGACTTGAGCGTGCTCCTTTGAAATACAGGGGGGAAAGAAATAAAAGCCCACCCCCTCGGGCACTTCTGGTTCAGATACAGGCTGTGAAGAGGCAAATGACTTCTCCACCTGCTGAGGCTGCAGCAACACGTTTGTGGAGCCGGCGTTAGCTTGGAGGTGGAACAGTTTATGGCTCTTTGGGAAGGCAGCTTTCAGGCTCCGAGGGTGTAATGATGGATATTTAGGTATTTCTGTTGAAGCAGACCTGCTGTTTTAGTGCTGGCTGGTCAGCTGAGATTCTCTCGGTTTTAAAGCAAATGCTCAGGTAAGAACCTCGTGGACCCTGAAAGACATCAGGGGAGCGAATGTATGTTCCTGACTAATGCAATGCCCTCAGTTTAGTTATTGTGTTTAAAATTACTGAAAAATAGCCTCCAGATTTTTAGGGGGGGATTATGAATGTTTAAGCAATCTCACGGTCCCTGTAACATGACGTTTTTCGCTCGTCTGTTCGGAGGCACTTTGGTGTAACTCTGACATTACTGACAGTGGGTTTGGGCGTTAGATCTCTGACCCGTCATCTTCTCCATGGGGTATGGCCTTGAAATTTGGCTGTGCTTTCCATGTGGCACTGTGGAATAAGCTCCTGTTGGAAGGTGTTTACATTTGAACTATTTGCAAGAGAGCCTCCAAAAATCTCTTTTCCCCCACTAAGCTAATGATGTGCACTGCCTCGACTTGAAGAGGTGAGCTTTCTCCAGCAACACCCAGTATTAACCTTTGCATCTGGTGGTTTGCCACTGTTTTTTATCCCTTAAAAGCTCTACGCAATGAATGTCTCCATCAGCGGTGCTGTCGCAGGATGCCAGGGCCTGATGTAACACTGTGGGATGGATTTCCAGTCTCAAGATGTAGCAAAGAAAGGAGGTTCAGCTCCCTGCGGTGTCATTCCTCAGCAGTGGTGTCCATAGGCTTCTTGCCTCTCCCCCGAGGAGCTCCACAGAGACCCACAGACTTGTTTGCAGGGGCAGGCGTGATGCGCATGCTTACCACAAAACGAATACTTGCTGTAGGACAGAGAAACTAGTCCGTAGGAGCAGAGTAACCAGTTGCTGAACTCTGGCGTGCAGCGCTTGTGTTTATCGCAGTCGGCTCTGCCATAGGTGTATTCTGTACTTCCCTTCTGTGTTCCTGAAAAGCAGAGCCGAGTTAACCGAGCCGAACCGGAAGGGACGTGAGAGAAGGGGTTACTCCTGAGCGTATCATCCCGCGCTCTTGAAGCTTCAGTTGCAACAGAGATATAGGGCGTATTGCTCAACAGGCAGGCGGGTCTTTAGGTAAGCATTGGTTTTGCAATGCGCAGCTAGCAAAATTAAACTGGGTAAATCACTGATGGGAAGACAAAGGTTTGGTGTTTGGTTTTTCCCCTGACTTCCAGTGGCTTCTACCTGCTGAAAGTGAGTTTCAGGACCCCGAGCTCTGAATGTATGCTAACCAGCTTCCAGCCTTGGTTCTCTTCTCCAAGTTGCCATTAAACTTTAAAATCAAGAAGCGATAAGGAATCTTCTTGTGCAGGGGACACTCCTCATACCATAGACTTAAACTGCAGCTTTTGGGTCCTGTTCCGATGAAGCTTTGAAAATCTGATTAACCTGAAAGAGATGAGGTGTGCCCTGGTTGACGCCAGATGAAGCAGCAGTCACACGTGTGGTGAACAACTGGATTGTTTCTCGCTACCTGTTTATAGCAGCTTCCCAGCCTTCATTTACTCCGATACCATCGTTGGAAGGTGCTGCAGGGCAGCAGCAGTGGCAGGCGTTCTGCTGGGCTGTCCCACAGGAGATGTGTCTCCAGCCCTGTGTTCCCCTCCTCCCGGGAGGGTGGCGGTGGTAAAGGCAGCTGCCAGCTCTCGGTCAAGCTTGCTGTGATAAATAGGCACAAGAAGACTTTTTCTCCCCCAGGTGAGGGATTGCCTGCGTTTCATTTTGTTTGGGGACTTACGTTAACTGCAAAGGCAGCTTGAGCTCCAGTCTGTGCGTACGTATTTGGGCACTAAAGGTGAGTTATTGCTGTAGCAGGCTGTGTTTATTGCCTACCTTTGACCACCTCACCCGTTGATCTCTGCCCGCTCACCAGCTATTTCTGCTGCTCCGAGCCTGAGCAGCAGCGGTCCCCAGAAGGCTCTTAGACGCGGTGCTGTCTTCCCAGTGCCGGCGTGGATTTCCCACTGTCTTAAGAAGTGAAACGCTTCTCTCGACAAATCACAATATTTGTTGTATATAAGCGGGGGTTGGTCCTGCACAAGGCTGTTTAAGGCAGGCTGGTTTGCAGCCCCGCAGAGCAGTATGTTGCAGTCCTACAGCACTGAAAAGAGAGAGGTGGTCAGCTTCGGACACGCTGCATTTGCTCCCAGGGCACAATATAGCTGTCTCTTCTATGCAGAGATGCTGAAAGGTAAGGATATATTTATAGAAAATAATAACCTATTTTAGAAACACAGAAGAAAAGTGTGGAAGGAGATGATGGCTCTCCTCTGTGTCTGCGTACAGCTGTGCACGCAGGCCCTGCAGCTGTATTTTCTGAACATCTTCCCGGCACTCACCTAGCGTTCCCAGTTACAGACCTTGCAGCTGCTAACAGCTCTGCTGTTTGATAGCAGCTGCTGTATCGACAAGAGCTGGGTTTTTTTTCCCTGGGAGACACCGGTGGAGTGGAAATGAGCAAGAAACAACTGTTTATATAATCCGCGCCCTACGGATCAATTCCTGTGAAAACGAGCCGTGCGCTTGTCTGCGGCGGCACGCACCTTGAACCGCGCTCGCTATAAATAGCTGCGACGCCGAGCGGCAGCGTCTCCCAAGAAGCGCCGGCTTGAGCGTCTTCGTGTTCGCCTGG